>NC_085086.1:7726787-7756787 GCF_963422355.1 Corticium candelabrum | reverse complement strand
TTTAATTAAAAATATTAACATTTTACATACGTTTTTGTTATTTAAGCATGTCAAGATTGTAACGTGGCTGCATGTCATGTTTGTGTTGATATTTGACTGTATATTGCTGTCATTTGTTAAACTCTTTACGTCTATTTGTTGTAGCACCAGTTACTCAATCAAATATAGGGAAGATAACGGAAACAACACCCACAGCACCAGAGAAAGTTGCTGAACCAGTGACAGTAGTTGCAGAAAACATTGGGACTGAAGGAGGACTATTGCAATCAGGTAGTGTGTCAGTATTGGTACCTGACGGTGCAGTTTCTCTTCCTACCACATTCTCTGTTGCCACATATCTGGATGAACAAGTGATGCCACCGGTCAATAAAGAAGAGGTGGTGGTCAGCCCTGTGGTTCACATCTCCACATCACAATCTTCTCATAAGTTTAACAAACCCGTGCAGCTTTCTCTTCGACCCGAGGTAGCACTGAAACCAAAGGAGCACGAAAACGCATGGCTGTTGGAGCTGAAGATGAGCGAGTCGTCAACTGAAGGCAAGCCTTCTGAATGGCACACTGTGCTGCAACTCAACACCGACACAGAAGTAGTGGAGACACACTCACCATCCATTCGTTATGATTCAAACACTCAAACACTGTATGTCAATGATGTCGGTTACATGGTATGGCTTGGCAAGGCACTTGGCATCCAATCTATGCGAGACGTACGCTATGCTCTATTTGGCCAACAGCTGCAGCTACACAATTGGAAGATTGCCGCACTCGTCATCCATGGCGCAATGTCCACCTACAATGAAATAGCTGAAAATATGAAATCAAAGTCTTATGAAGAGCTAACAGTTCCTATCAAGGATCGCATTAGTTTGGAAGGTAAAGTGCGCATGTCAATTGAATGTTGTGACCCATGGCAAATGGGTTTGGGAAAAGCAGTCATTCACATTCCAACTAGACGCATTTGGAATAGTCGAAAGGATGCTGCATGCTATTACGAGTTCACATTACAAGATAGAAAGAGAAGCTCTGACACTCTACAGTTTACAGTTGAGGCTTCATTTGTGCATGACAAGCAAGAAAAATTTGATGACCCTTGTGATCCTCTCACTTTGATTGTGGCTCATCCGTTGACTAAAGTACCTCGTACTACTGAAATAGCAACAGGTTAATCAATTTAGGGTCAATCAAATTGACAAATTTATTGACAGTTTGTATTTAGGTGATAGGCCTGCACTTGACACAGTACTGGATGTTGATGATGATGATGATATTTCACAGTATGCTAAAGAAGTGTAAGTTATACTGACTGCTGTATACACTCTTTGTCAATAGTGTGGGCAGATGTGTTCTTGTCTGTGTGTGTGTGTGTGTGTGTGTGTGTGTGTGTGTGTGTGTGTGTGTGTGTGTGTGTCTGTGTCTGTGTCTGTGTCTGTGTCTGTGTCTGTGTGACGGTGTCTGCGTCTGTGTGACCGTGTTTTTGCCTGTGTGTATGTGACGTCGGTAGCTCAGTTGGTTAGAGAGTTTCATTAGGAGCATGGAAACATTCGGGACGTTGAGGTCGTAGGTTTGCGGACGAGTACAGACATCATTTCCTTGGGCAGCAAATTTACACACAATTGCCTCTCTTGACTAAGGAGTATAATAAGTACCTGGTCTTTCACTACACCGCTGCTTCGAAGAAAATCACTGAGTATATACGGGCACGTGTGGTCTTGAGGCCCAATGTCGTGGCTGCGCCAAAGTCAGCGTCTTCTATGCTTTGGCAACGCATCAAGAAGTTCATCAGCGCGGCCTAAATCTTCGAGTTGCGCTGGGTCCTACATTTTGGCAAGGTTGCCATCTTTAGACCTTCGCGAATGCCAAATCCATTTGTCCATTTGTCTGTGTTTGTGTGTCTGTGTGTGTGTGTATGTGTGTGCGTGTGCGTGTGCGTGTGCGTGTGCGTGTGCGTGTGTGTGTGTGTGTGTGTGTGTGTGTGTGTGTGTGTGTGTGTGTGTGTGATGCTGTAGCTCAACTGGTTGTAGAGTCCATTTGGAGAAAGAGAACATCCAGGACTGTGATGGCGAGCTATGACATAATTTTCTTTATTAAGCAAGAACCTTACACACAATACTCGTCTCTACTCAGGAGTATATATGAGTACCTTTTCATTGACTGCTGTGGACATGACCGCTGGCTTGGCAGTAAAATCATGCAAGTAACATCATGCAGTAGACGGGTACTTGTGGGCCTTGGTATCTGGTCCCAGAGCTCTGCCATAATCAGTGCACCTGCATGACTCCAGCCAAGCTCCGGGTGGATTTTAGCGCTGGTCCAGAACTGATTCTTATGGTCGACTTCGAATGACGTTGAAGGCTTAACATTTATTCACTTTTAGAGTTGTGTGTGTGCGCGCGCGTGTGTGCTACGTCTATAGCTGAATTGGTTAGATAGTTGCATTTGAAAAATTGAAACATCCGGGACCTTATTGTTGCAGGTTTAATTAAGTTAAGCACGGGATGGGCACACACGGAAGTCCCTTAGACAAGGAACTCACACTTTCATGCCTTTCTCAATTCAGGAGTATAAATGGACTGGGATGGACAATACTGCTGGCTTGGGAAGTAACATCATACAGCTCTGACAGCAGACAGGCACTTGTGGGCCTTTGTGTCCAGTCCCAGAGCTGTGCCATAGTTAGTATCCTTAGATGAGTCTGGCCAAGCTCCAGGTAGTCTGTTAGCGCAGGCCATAAGCCTCCACGTAGCAAAAGGAGCCACTGCCTTTAGTGACAGGTTGAGCTATCTTCATAACTCACGTTTATGGTCGACGCTCATCTTTGTGTCCATTAGTGTGTGTGTGTGTGTGTGTGTGTGTGTGTGTGTGTGTGTGTGTGTGTGTGTGTGTGTGTGTGTGTGTGTGTACGAGTGTGTGTGTGTGTGTGTATGTGTGTGTGTGTGTGTGTGTGTGTGTGTGTGTGTGTGTGTGTGTGTGTGTGTGTGTGTGTGTGTGTGTAGTAGCTCAAATGGTTTCAGAGTGATTTTGGAGAATGGAGACATCCGTGATTTTTAGGTCATATGTGCCTCTCTTGACTCAAAGGTAAAAATAAGTACTTGCTCATTAAATATCTGGAGGTGGAGAAGACCGCTGGTTAGGCAAAACATAATGCAGCAGACGTGTACTGTCTAAGAACTTAGAGGTACATCAGCATAGCCTCGTCCCCAGACTCCTGTTAGCCTGGCAGTGTCCGGTTCCCGTATAACACTTTCAGCCTCCCGTGAGTCTGGATTCACGGCGCCTACTTTCACGCACTTACTTCACTAAGTGTCACCCCACGTCACAGTCTTGGCACCTGACATGACCAAATACTATCTAGGTCACAAACTCAATTAGCTTATGTCTATCTAATGTGTGACCCAGCGGATTGTGTATCACGCTCAAGCCTCCAAACAGCGCATGGCGACTCTCCACGGTGAGCGATTCACCACGTTCACACTCTCCAAATCTCAAGAGGACTTCAGCATGTGGAAAGGTGAGTGTATTCCTACGTTATTGTCCTAGTCGTGTAGACTGGCGAGCCTGGCAAGTCTAGTTACAGCGATCCGGAATTCGCGTGAATTTCACTAGTTGTTTGTGCGGACAAAGATGGAGACTTCAAGTCTACCCTGCCGAAAGTCATCATAATTGAAAACACGAAGAACGGATTGCAATTCCACGTCAATGTGTCGACGATTCTCGTTGCCATTGCGCGGCCTACTGGCCTTTACAATAGAGTCTGCGCGCTAGTAAGGGCCGTGCAGATAGCGTATGTGCGATGAAACAACGAGTGAACTACACGCAAAGTCCGGATCGCTGTAACTAAACTTGGCAGGCTCGTCAGTCTACACGAGTAGGACAGTAGCGTAGGAATACACTCACCTGTCCCCATGCTTGAGAATTTGGAGAGTGTGAACTTGATGAATCACACACCATGGAGAGCCACCGTGCGCTGTTTTGGAGGCTTGGGCGTGATACACAATCTGCTGGGTCACACATTAGATAGGTATAAGCTAATAGAGTTTATGAATGACTTAGGTAGTATTCAGTCACGTGGGGTGCCAAGACTGTGACATGGGGTGACACTTAGGGCGCGTCTCCACTAGGGCTTAAACATGTTTACAACCTGTTTAAGTCTAAACATGTTTAAGAATAATGCGTCTCCACTGGCGTTAAACCTGTTTAACTCTAAACCTAAACAGCTTTTGCTAAACATGTTTCAGAGGTAGTTTAACGAAAGTGGTTTAGGTTTAACAGTCACGTGATATAAACGCGCGTTCCAAAACGGTGGATGTTAGTTCTTTCGCGCTGTTCTTTCTCTTTCTTTGGAGACTATTGGAAGAAGACAAAACTAGGCAATGTCAGAGAGTGCTTAGACTGATGCAGAGTGTCAGGAGAGAGCCATTTTGGCGAAGACAGAGACTTGTGTCTGTGATTGTTCTTCAGACGACAAGAAGACGATCTCCGACTGTCTGGTGCACAAGAAACGAATTCGCGCGGTACAACAAAGTCCCGGATAATTCTTTTAATAGCTCGGAATAAATGGACAAGTGGAGACGCTGTCTACTAAACATGTTTAGAGTTTAAACATGTTTAATGTTAAACATGTTTAAAGGGCAACAAGTGGAGACACAACCTTAGTGAAGTAAGTGTGTGAAAGTAGGCGCCGTGAGTCCAGACTCACGGAAGGCTGAAAGTGTTATACGGGAACCAGACACTGCCAGGCTCACGTGAATCTGGGGACGAGGCTATGTCAGCGCTGCCTGAAACTCCAAGTATCGTCGGAGGCTCCACCTAGGGAGTGCTATTTTAGTGAAGGGCATGTCCGTTTTCCATTATTTGTGTGTATGATGTTTTCCAGGATGTGTAATTGCGGCACCTGGAGTTCGCTGAACTCCGTGGTTGCTTGCCATCAACAAAGACAGCCTACCTAGCAAACCAATCGGGAGTGAAAAGCTACAGCTCAAACGTACCAGGTCAACTTGAAATCGAAAGTTTCAAAAATTTCTCTCTAACGGTCGGTTTCAAGTGGAGGTACCGGGCACAAAGGGAATGTTACCCTTCAAACCTACGAAACTAAATGTCTACCGGTTGTTGCTATTATCAGTCAATCAGTAGGAACGTGTTTTTCCGTGAAGTGCGTGTACATGATGAACAATCGTACAATCACTCTAATCTCTTCGTACGTCTAATTCTTTCGTTCAGAATGTCGCAGTCAATTTGCGGCAACCGCTTTTGTGACACTTATTACTTCAAGAAGTCCGACAAGTCGTTATCTCATGGTTTTGTGGTTATCAAGAAACACAATTGTTGCAATATGTTAGGTCCATGATCAATCTATAATCAGTCTATTAGGTCTATGACCAGCTTCATGATCTGCTTGTGAAATTCTAGCGAATGACGAATGCATTATTATGGGTTACTTTAATGCAAGAGTTGGTCGTGACTGTAAGTCTTGGCTTGGGATCATTGGGCGTCACGGAATTGGCAATGAAAATGAAATGGTCGTCTATTGTTAGAACTCTGTTCTACTCATCAACTGAGCATTACTGATACTAGATGTTATTTGCCGGATAAACTAAAAACAACTTGGAAACACCCACGGTCACGTTGCTGGCATCAACTTGATCACGTCATCACTAGGAGAAGAGATGTGCAAGATATCCAGTTGACTCGTGTACTTAGAAGTGCTGCATGTTGGACAGACCATCGATTAGTGTGGTCAATAATTAAATTTAAACTTATAAGCAAACGACATTTCACTACTATTGTAGTGAAAATTTTTACGTAGATCGATTGAATGATCCGAGTGTTGTTGATGGTTTTAAAAATCACCTCATTATGCAATTAAGAGCTTCTGATGAACCGAAGGGTACATGGCATAAACTCAAGATGGCAACAATAAAAGCAGCAAAGAAATAATATGGTATAAAAGAATAAGGGAACAGACTGGTTTGACAGCAACAGTGATGAACTACAAGATTTGCTATGAAAGAACATAATGCTTATGAAGAATTACAGTAAATGCACAATGTTTCACACTCAACAAGACCTTTCAAGAACTGAAAAGGATAACTCAGCGCAAATTACGACATCTACGAGATCAGTGGTAGGAAGATCAAACGAATCATTTGCAACATTTCGCAGATATAAAAGACAAAAGGTTTTATTGTGAACTAAAAAAGGTTATTAGTCCAAGTCATACGAGTTCTGCAACACTTCGCAATGAGGATGTTCAGTTACTAACAGAAAATCAGAAATTCTTGCTCACTGGAAGCATCAATTTTGCTCCCTACCCAACAGAAATACTATGCTTAGTACATCGATTCTTGAGATGATGTCACAGCAATCACTTTATAAAGACTTGTATAAAGTACGAACATCTGAAAAAAATAGTCTGCAATCAAATCTCTAAAACTTGGAAAATCTGTTGGTCTTGATGGTCTTGCAGATGAGTTTTATCAAGAGGAGATGATACTTTTACAAAGGAATTGTCAAGGTTATCTTACACATCAGGGATACAGCAATTGTACCAAAGGACCTGAAACATGTCCAAATAATCACAATCTACAAGAGAAAGGGTGACAAAAGGTGGCTGTGAAAACTGGCGTGGAATCTCATTAATCTCCACTGCTTGTAAACTCTTATCAAGAATTCTCTTGAATACACCAGTAGAGTCAATAGCAGAAGAAACTCTTTCTGAGTCTCAATATGACTTCCACAAAGGAAAAAGCACTACGGACATGGTATTTACCCTGAGAGTTACAAGAAAAAGGCAAGGAGCAACGTAAACCATTGCACATGGTCTTTATAGATTTGAAATAGCTTTGGATTCAGGTAATAGAGAGGCAATATGGAAAATCTTAACAAAATTGGGCTGCCCACCCAAATTTTTAAACTTAATGAGACATCAACATGAAGGAATGAATGCACAAGTCGTATCTAAAGGCAAAAATTCAGAAAGCTTTGTTGTGCAAACAGGAGTAAAGCAGGGCTGTGTATTAGCGCCCACTCTGTTTGCTCTGTTTCTTGCTGCAATGCTAAATGAAATTAATGGTCAAGCTGAAAATAGAGGATTCTCAATTCAATATCGTATGTATAGCCGTTTATTCAAGCTTTGCAGATTTATGACAAAATGTAAAACTGTAACCACAAAATTAAGAGATCTGCCTTTTGCAGATGACTGTGCTCTAGTAGCACATTCTGCAGATGACATGCAAAAAATTGTAAACTCATTTGCAAAAGCAACTATCAGTTATGGATTGCAAAAAGATGTCAAGAAAACGGGAATGCGTGTTTCAGCCTATCCCTGGTACAGTAAATTTTGGCAAGGACATTTATGTGAATGGTGAAGCACTAAAGAGGGTGTCCTCTTTCTCCTACCTTGGCAGGGTTCTTTCAGAGGATTGTTGTGGTGATAAGGACATTGCTGCACGTCTGCAAAAGCAAATAGAGCGTATGGCGCACTTCAATCAAGATTATGGAGTCAACAAGGAATAAGAAACAAGACTAAAATCAAAGTTTACAAAGTAGTCGTTCTTGCAAGTCTTCCGTATGGATGACAAACGTGGGCGATATATAGAAGAAATATTTAGGATCTAGTAAAATTTCAAACTTCGCTGTCTCCGTCGAATAATGAAAATTCATTGGTCGGAAAGAGTGACAAACATAGAAGTTGTGCAAGAGCTGAAATAACAAGAATTGAATACATGTTGACTCAACAGCAACTAAAGTGGTTAGTTCATGTCGCAAGAATGGACGACAGACGTTTGCCAAAACAAGTGCTATACGGTCAGTTGTTAGATGCACCAAGACAAGCTGGTGGTCAATAGTTGAGGTTCAAAGACACTTTAAGACACAATCTACTGAATGTCGATATTGATCACAAAAATTGAGATATGATAGCATGTGACCGTTCAATGTAGAAGAAAAATATGAGATTATGTTTAGATCACGAGGAAGGAAGAATTGACAAAATTGAAGAAAAGAGACTAATTCTGCACAATTATAGACCACAAAACTGGACTACTGGTACAAAAAACGTTTAAATATCTGTCATTGAGTATGTTGTTCCAGAATTGGACTCTTTGGACATGATTGTGGTCATCAAAGACAAATTGTAAACAACTGCTGAATGGAATTCGTGAACTCATTATATTGAGTAGCAAAAAAGAAGAGAAGAAGAAGTGTGCATGTGTATGTGTGCGTGCGTGCGTGCGTTTGTGTCTGTGTGTGTGTGTGTGTGTGTGTGTGTGTGTGTGTGTGTGTGTGTGTGTGTGTGTGTCCTTGAACTGGCTTGCAGTTTATTCGTTCGTATGATTCTCTTGTGGATACGGAAAATGTGTACCAATCGAAGTGCACGCCTTTTCGACGCCTGCAAGTAACGTCAGTCATCCTAGGCGTGCATGTGCATGCATTACACCGTAGTGCTTCTGTGGAGGGACGGACGGACTAAGGGGCTGAGGAACAGCAGTCGGACAATTGAAATGCAGCGTATGAGCTCCTTCTTAATTAGCGTGCGGCATGCCTTCAAGTGGTACGCAATAGCTATCAGATGTTGGTAATCTCACGTGCCAGTCAATGTGTCCAGCTCTTTGCTCTTATGTGTCTGTGAGCATCATTTTTGTTTAGTCTGTATGTATGTTGAATTTTGTGTTAATTTTTTATTGAGGTTGTGCTATTGTGAACACGTCTATTTGTATTCTTTTGATTTCTTGCCAAGATTGCATTGTTTGTTGTACGTAGAACAAGAAACAGTGATAAATTAGGAGGATTGTGGCTTGGATGGTCGGCCATTCCTGTCGATGTCATAAGGGATGTCAGTCATCTTGTTACCGATATCGGTCTCGCACATCTTTTTGCCAAATCTCTTCTGAGCGACGAATCAATAGAGAAGGAATTTAGGAGCATTTTCCAATCAAGAGAACCAGTCTTTACTATCATTAAGTTATGGATCGACATGCAAGAGGACAAAGCTACGTTGGATAAACTTTTTCGTTCTCTACACACTCATGATTTATTCCTTTTACTGCAAGGAAAACTAGATAAGCGCATGCAAACTCAAAAGCCTCGGAAAGGTGGATGACGTGAATACGCATAGTAATTCTTGTATTTATTTGCTTTATGATGTTTAGTTGGTATAGCTCGCTTTACGCCTGCTGAGTTATTTCGTGTTGTGAATGATAACGCGGCATCTCGGTATCTGGAATTAGGGCTCGAAATCGGTCTAACGTTTGATCAAGTGAATATCGCAGCTGAAGGTCACCCATACTCTGGCAAACTCCTAGCTCTCTACATGACAAAATGCAAAGAAGTTGGAGAATATAGAGCGGCTGCTCGTCTTGTGGCAGCAGTTGATAAAATTTCTATTATGGGGTCCGTGGAGGATGATTTGCCAGGAGGTAAGAAAGAGCAAACGGAGTTTGTTGCTTGTTTAGAAAATGACAGTTTTCTTTGCTACAGTGAAGGCAGCGTTGGAAGAATCTCACTTCTACAGTGGTAAGTGATGTTGGACAACCGGCATGGTTGGTGTTATTGAGTCAATGGTTTGTATGAACAGGTACTTATGCTCATATGGCATGCATTAAAATCATATATTGGTCCAATTGGCTTAAATCTGTCAAAGACTCATGCTTGGCATTTAGTGATGTTAGGCTTAACTTGTAGACCATATGACCAAAATTTATTGTAGGTTCACGTGTGTGTGTGTGTGTGTGTGTGTGTGTGTGTGTGTGTGTGTGTGTGTGTGTGTGTGAGTGTGCTCTTGCACGAGTATATGCATATTCAGATAAATACTGTAAATTAGTAAGTATAGGCAGTTAAAGTAGACTTTAGCATTGCAAACATGTGATTTACTGTCTTACTATTCAATGATTATCGTCTTATTTAATAAGCCGCTCATAACGTAATGATATTGTTAATAAAAATGCAGAGGAAAGCTCGGGCGAATTTCTTATTTGGTGCAGACTTGGTGGAGTATATTGAAATGGATCGCACATAACCTGTGCGTGCCAAGATAAAAGTGTTTTGTGAAGCTTGAAACTATTGAAGTAACTTCAACTTTATTGCCAGTTACTGTATGCACGTCTTGAATAGAAGGTTTTAAACACCTCTTTGAGTTGTGATGGCAGGAACTCGATCAAATGTGATTATTACAGAACGTCAAGACAAGCACATTTACGTAGATAGTAATATCACGTGAATATACAACTTACTAGAACAGTAGAGAAAACCTCAACTAGATTAATGTGAAATTCGTGATTTGCAAGGGCTTGTTATTGTTATAAATTCAGCTTCATAAAGTAACAAGAATTTTTGATGTCAGGTGTTGATTCTAATCAGAAAACCGGCAATTCGGTTGACGTAGCAACAACTGCTGCTGACGATGATAGCAAGCTGAAGGTATGTACCTATTACAGTTTAATAGTAATAGCATTGTCGGCAGGTCAATATCGCAGTAATACGAAAACTCCATTTTCGAGATAATTGTCTAGCCCCGTGCAAAGACTATATTATCGAGATGATGAGCTTTTCCTTCCACGACGTGACTGTAATTCTATATGTTGGCGGTAGAGCCGCAGGACGGGACTACCTGCATTCCTTTACCTAAGTGCAAATTTCATGCAGGCTTTGTAGATGGTCTACTCGTTCAATGCATGCAACGTACGACACCCTCAGCGACTAGAAACTCTTTTGGTTGCTCTGCCTATTCCTCGAAGTAAGAAAAGGAAGGCAAAAGAAGACGACATAAAGGTATAACTCACACGCTAGGGAAATGATGAGAACAGCATTAGACTACTTTGTTACAAATTTATTAGCAGAGAGCTAATAGCCGCCGACGGCCATTGCCATCAGCTAGTAGTTATCGTAGATGTACATGCATGCTGTGACGTAAAAACATGTGACATATACGTCGGTGATTGTGATTGGTCATTGGACCGGTATTGTGTTTGACTGAGCTAGGGTAGTATAAGAAGCGGTATTAATTCTGATTGAGTTAGATTTGACTGGGTAGCGTTAGCGAGTGGAAGTTGATTAAGATTGCATTTACAATATACGGCACGGTCGACCGTTAAGGGCAGTCTACGCGTCCTCTCGAAAGGTGCTGCCTCCGTCTACGGGAACTCGCAACATTTGGGGGGCTGTCCGGGAGTGAGTCCCAGCAAGAAGAGCGACCAGCAAATCGAGGAGGAGCAGAAGAGACTGCGAGGTTATTCCAGAGGATCGTAGCCGCGAGTAACCGTAAGTGGGTGGTCGAATGGATCGTCATGTATTGACGCCGGCGATAAGCTTGGCCTGAAAGGTGAGGACTTAGCGGCGTTTGTTTCGCAGCAACAGGCGAATGTACACGAAGAACGCCGACTCGAACGCGAACAGCGCCTACGTGAACGCGAACAGTGCCTACGTGAACGCGAGGAATTCAAGCGTCAAGAAGAACCACGAAGAGCCAGTGCGGAAGAAGATGAGCGTACAGAAGAAGCACGGCAAAGACCCAAGATAGAGATGAAGGAACTCGAATTAGAGGCGAGCTCGCATGCAGTTAGAATTAGCGAGGGCGGAGCCCGACAACCGAATCCCAATGTACCGAACTTCTTGTATTCGCAGATGGTACGGACGAGTTAGATAACTATTTACGACGGTTTGAGAGGTTTGCTACCAATAGTGGATAGAATGAAACAGAATGGGCGTCTTACTGGAGCGCACTGTTGACGGGCAGAGCGCTTGATGTTTATTCGAGATTGCCGGATAGTACCGCCAACGATTACAAGCAACTGAAGCAGGCGTTGCTTAAAAAGTACAATTTGACTGATGAAGGCTTCAGACTGAAATTTTGGCGGGAGAGACCGGAAATGGACGAGAGTCCGTCGCAGTTCATCGCACGTTTGCTGAACTACGTGAAAAAGTCGATGAGTCTGGCTGAAGTCGACGACACGTCACCGGCACAGGTGCGTGACTTGTTCGTGAGAGAGCAGTTCCTTGAAGCTTGCCCTCAAGGCTTAGCTGCATTTGTTCGAGAGAAGCCACTCTAGAGCTTGGAGGAGGTGACCGAAGCCGGGGACCGATTTCTAACGGCGCGCAACGGACAACTTCACGTGACTCGACTTCGCGCAACTGAAGAAGTCAGTCTAGACAGTGGATCAGCCACGAATCGTGAAGGTCAGGTAAAGTCAGTTAAGCCATCAGGTATCCAGTACTTTTTCTGTGGCAGATATGGTCATAAAGTCATTGACTGCAGAGACAAAACCAAATGGAACTGTTTCAGGTGTGGTAAGGCAGGTCATGAGGCAAGGAACTGCCGGAGTAATTCCAGGCCTGGAAATACTACTGTCAAGTCCAACTGAGTAGTGCAAAGGAATGATCGCCTGGACTCTGCTACTGAAGCCCATGGTGTGTCAATGGGTAACCTGGAAGAATCAACTGAAGATGGATGCCTACTTCTAGCAAATGGTAAGAAGGTTCTGCTGATAAGCAGTGCTGTGAGTGAGGAATTGTCAATGAATGGTCAGTGCATGCCAGTGTCAGAACGGAGGATTGGTACTTCAGGGGTACGTGTTTTGAGAGATACCGAGTGCATTGCGGTGATAGTGAAGTAGAATATTATACCGGGTGCTATGGATTGATGCAAATGGTGGACAATACCGTTCGTAGAGTACCAATGGCCATTGTTCACATCGAATCACCGTACTTGACAGGAGAAGTCTCGGCACTATGCCCACCTGATGCTGTGTATGATGTGATAGTTGGTAACGTCCCAGGCGCAAGGGCAGCAGACGACCCAGATCCTGAGTGGCATATGGCCAACATGGTCACGACAAGATGCAGCGCGAAGAGAGTATGTGATGTGGCGCCTCTCAACGTACGACCAGTGGAAAAATTGGCTCAAGATCAACCAAGACAAGATTTTGTGGAAATGCAAGGTGGACGACTACACGACAGAAATATGGGAAAAGGTGTAGTCTACAAGGCAGAAATACAGAAAATAATAGTCCACAAACACAGGAAGATAGGTAGATACAAACATCGAAAAAGACCAAAGACATAGGAAGATCTGTAGATACGAATACAGACAGATAATATCCATAAATAGAGACAGAGAAATCCAAAAATATACCCTACAGGCAGTCATAGTCTTAGACAGGCAGGTAGACATAGACAGGGAAAGGGACCCAAACAGAAAGGCAGGTAGGCTGGTCTACAGTTCTTTTTTGCACCTTAGAGATCTCCATACAAGTCCTGGAGGGTTCACCTTTCGTTGGGAGCGGACAGGTCGTACCACGTCCAACGAGGATTGGCGGAGTCTCGAATCGTGCAAACGGTCTTCCACAGTTCTTCGATCTTGAGTCTGCTATCTCATACAAACTATCGTTTCCGGTTTGATGGTTTTGTAGTGTACCTCCGTAGCCTTCCAAGGAACGCACCCTATTACGAGAGAACCTGTGTTGCCCCTTCCGTCTGCAAACCAAGGATCCAAATACTCTATTTTACATGTAAGAACAGCGATTTCCTGCATTGCTGTGTAGAATGGATAGGTTGAAGCGGCTCCATAGTCTACAAGGGTCTCCACACTCTCCTCTTTGAGTATAACCGTACATCCCCAAGCTACAGGGGAGGTACAACCGTAATTCGTGTCTCCTTGGTAGGACGTATTGTAGCATGGTGTCGGGCCTAGTTATTCCAAGGTTCAGTGACGACAGACAACCTCAACGTACAGACCGAACATCGCGATTGGACAGAGTTTTAGTACCATCCTAATCTGCGGTTTTTAATACCGAAGTATGCGACCGGTGGTTTTCTTCGCAATGCAGCCTGGTGCTCGAGTAGAAAAAATCACGGTTGGTCTCTTGTGGTAAGTCCGCCGTCGTGTCAATGCGTCCACGTTTGCCACGTTACGTCGACGATACGATACATTACACAGCTGGACTATAGCCTACATTGCCAGCTCGAATGTAGATCTGTCCACCCATACACACGGTTTCACAATCTATCTCGATCAATCGTTTCGACACAGGTTCAAATACCGTTCCTCACCAACAAGCGATAGGGTACGTGTACCTAATTGTAAAAACTCCCCGGTAATTTGAGTTACAAACGCTGTTTCTCTAGTAACCTGCAACCGAGAGAGGGAAAACATGTCCGATATATGCAGCAATGTATAAGCTTTGGAACAATACCTGTACGACTAGAATCGCATAGCGTCTGCTATCGCACTAGCGAAATATATGGATAACGTCTGTGAACAACCCAAACGGGGGGTGTCCTAATTGTGGACATTTGTTTCTCCGCCACAGAAATCGACTGGGTCTGAGTAACAGCTGGACTAGATACCTGAATGGTTCCCTCACAAACTCGTATTTTGGGCCGTAATTAAAACCATGTTCTGTTGTGTATCGCCACGATTCACCTGCGAAACTTTTAGCATCTGCAAAGTTCCTCCGTTCACATCCACAACTTTTAGGTATACGAATCGATATTTTGTCGCATCATCAAAGTGCGCTGACTTTAGTTTAGCAATTATTGAGTACCTTCGTAAAGTTTTGAGCCTATTTGCGTTGACCGTAACGTTCTAAATAAGCGCATTATGTGCATGGAGGGAAGATGTAATTCCAGTGCATTAAACACGCGAATATCTTTTCTCATACTAGATCTAGACAACGGTAATCCACTGACAATCTAGCAGTTTTCACTGCTACTAAAACCTAGCCCAATAGGGTATGAAATGAGAACGAAAAAGATAGGTGGAATGTCAATGTCAGCGACATTAGTAATCCAGTCAGAATTTTACTTTTTTTCACTGCTACTAGTTCTGGCAACAATAAGACACAAAGGAAACATACAAAATCACCTTGGATAGGTGGAAGGTCAAAACTATCTCGTCTGATATCAATAATCAGCTCCACCAGCAGCGCAAAAAGATGCTAGAATCACAGTTTACAGTTCAGACGTTCACCTAAACATGACTAATTGTCTCCTGCATTGTATCCGAGACACAACACTTGGCTTCTGTAAAGTTTGAAGGGAACGACGCCATTTTACACAGAGGTGATACACCACATAACTTGGTTTTGATCGTGGACCAAAATACCAGCTTGTGAGGCAACCATTTAAATATCTAAGTCCAGCTGTTACTCAGACTCAGTCGCTTTCTGTAACGCAGAAAAATATGTCTATAATTAGCATACACCCTACGTCTAGGCTTTGTACAGACGTTATCCCTTATATTGTGCTAGTTTGCTAGCTGACGTTGTGCGATTTTAGTCGTACAGATACCGTTACGAAGCTTAGACATTAGTGCATATATCGGACATTTTTCCCGTCTCTTCGTGCAGACGATCATAGAAAACTGCGATTATAACTCAGATTACCGAAATTGTCCACAATTAGGTAAACCTGCCCTACCCACGGGAGATCCCGAATCGACACCGCTCTTGTCTTCCAGCAATTGTCGATTGAAGCAGTAGTTATTTCAATGCAATAGAGTAGCTATTTCGGATCCTCCCACCGTATATCGTCGCAGTCGATGCCACTCCTCCTTGCGTTGTCGGAGAGAACCGTGTCGTTCGACGAATGCGCGAATTTTGCTATAGAGGGATTACATCTTGGTGTATACAAGGATAGCTAGAATTCGATGCCACTGTCGAGAAGATCTGCCCTCTGTTCGCGTTGACTTTGCGCTTTTGAAATCTGTAACAACTTCTGCACAAAGGGCGGACAGTGACGATCTTGGTATCGTTTGAAACCGCAAGGTCCCGGATGTTTTATAGTTACGGTAACAAAGACGTATGTATTACACAGACGTTTTGATAAGGCTTTTGCTTATCAAGAGTCATTAGGGTTCTTGACTCATTAAGAAGGTACTGTCTTACAACAAGAATGCAGCTAATAGAGGAAGTAGCCAATTAGCAAGGTCACTAAGCGGTCCGCTGTCTTGACATAAACACACAGATGCTCTTCCTTCGCGAGTAGTTGCTTGGTATTTCTGACTCCTATTCTCCTTCTCTTTCGTCTTGATATCCTGCGACTTTCTTTACCGTTACCTAACATCTTTGTATTGTAATGTGACCTCTAAATTCTACAGTTAATGGGATATCACGTAACATCTGTGTGTGGTAAACAAATACAGCTGCATCATTTGTCACTTCCGAACGCAAAGTCAACGCGAACAGAGAGTATGTATTCCTATATATAGCCTGCTTTGCAAAGCGCAATGTCTACAGAGACAGTCCTACCGAGCATACTGGACATGTTGTCCGTTGGTGTGGATATACCGACCATTGAAAAACACGGCTATGCACCACACCATGTACTCTTAGAGCTGGACAACGAAAGTCTGGACAAAAATCTACAAAAGGTGGGATTGGATACTCTACGTATCATATGCGAGATAGGAAATAATACTCGTCGCGTAGGAACGACTTCGAAGTACTATTGTCGTATTGAACGCGAGTTCGGTTGTTGTTACAGTCGTGGAATACTCTGTCTTGGATAATACTGGCGCCCAAGCTTCGAGAGACTAGACTGCGATGCTATACACTCTACGAAAGGAGCCGGTCGTAGATACAAATCAGCTCGTAGGACACACCAAGATGTCGTGTTCGTTGTTTGGAAACTGGGTATAGCCGAGGATACACATTAAAGTGGGAGCGGTAGACCAATTCGGATGTCTCTTGTCCCGACGGCCAGAATCACCTATGTTTGGTCGCACGACATCGGACAATGCGCTCCATCGAAAAAATCTAGCCCTATACATAGCCTGCTTCGTAAAGTGCAATGTCTGTAGATCTAATATCCACAGAAACAACGTCCAATACCTATCCCTAGACCCACTAGAGTGCGCAATAGTGGTGTCTGACGAGATGCCAGGGGAACGTCCAATACCTACCCCTAGAGTAGCAACTAAACTGTTGTCCGATGCGGAGCCAGTGGTACAAACAAGAGCAATCCCTCGCATGCAAGATAAGCTAGACACCAATGTGGATATATCGACTATAGAACACTATGGCTATCCACCCCCACACAGACTACTAGGACTAGACCTGTACAACCTCGAATGTATTTTACAAAAGGTCTGATGGGATATACGACGTCTTGGTGGGAAATCTAGAAGTAGAGATCCGATTGCGTTTCGACCAGCTAGAAACGGAATAGATGCATTGTCGTCGTATAACAAGCAATTTGGTGGATAGAGAAATACTGCAAGAATTTGTCGCACAAACTGCCAGCGATTGTAGACTCTCTGAGCCTGTCTGTAGCCACAACTATTTTTGGATTGGATCGCACATGTAGAAGCAAGACTAGTGCTCTATAGAAAAAGAGAAAGAGCTTGTGTCTATTCTTTGAACCCTAGAAGACCAGGGACGCATATCCGAAAACAAAGTTGGTATAGTGTGTTCTAAATGTCTCAGATAGACCCATTATCTGTTGAGTCTGTTTCTTTTGATCTACAAGATATGTTATATTGGTCGAGGTTTCGGATAACTATATGTGTGGAAGTACAAAGTCATGGAAGTGGGAGACTACACTGAAGCTCGTAGTATACCAGTATATCAATACTACAAAGTATGTATATTTGGATCGCAGCAACAACAACAACTTATACTACTCCAACAGCAACGCAATTTTGCATTAGAAAACTATTGGACAACATATCCTGCTTACTTCTAGTTGCAAGGGTTATTCTATTGCGAAATATCCATAGCATATAGGCAGTGTCTAGCTCGAAGGAGCCATCAAACTAGACACTGCTTGTGTACGTGCTTGTGTACGTGCTTGTGTGTGTGTGTGTGTGTGTGTGTGTGTGTGTGTGTGTGTGTGTGTGTGTGTGTGTGTGTGTGTGTGTGTGTGTGTGTGTGTGTGTGTGTGTGTAGGTATGTATGTGTGTGCACATGCTATATTAGTAAATAGCTCTTCTTGTTGTGAGTTGATTTAAGGTCCTGCTTATCAATAGTAAACGATCATGCACAAAGTAATTTATATCATAGGCGTGATTTAGTTCTATTGAAAGATAAGTGCTCCGTTCATTCAAACTGCTCCTCACTTGTATCTAGTTACAGCTGCGATTGATTTAAATCTTTTCTGACACCTACTTTGAGTAATTGACGTTTTGCTATTGTATCTGTTAGCTGTACTAAGTTTGTTCGCAGCTTTCCATAACAGTAGGGCTTTATTGTACCTGCACATGTCCGTGGAAGCTTGCTCAACAGTCTATATATAGTCTAATTGACCACACCTTTAATATGGTCTACTGCAATTGTTATGTATAGGAATGTCTGAAGTTAAATTTGAAACTGTTATTTTGTTTTTTCCAGCCAAATCTAGCTTCTCAAGGCTGGAAATACGACGCATTTTTGTGCCATTCAGGTGTAAACGACTCATTCGTTCGCCTTTTAGACAAAGAGATGCGGAAGCACAAAATTGTAGCCTTCTTATATAGTGATTCCTTGCAAATGAAAGAAATTGCTCAGAAAGAAATTGTTGAAGCCATCATACTCTCTCCCTTCTTTGTCGTTATACTCAGCCAAGAATTCATTGGCAAGGAACAGCCGACGGCGGAGTTAGAAGCAGCTCTTGAGTTTGACCCAATCAACAAGACGATTATACCAGTGTTCTACAATGTTACTAACAAACAATGGGAACAATCTACAATCGAAAACTCTAAGCTATTGCCAAAAAATACCAGCATTGAGAGAAAAAAGGAAACGGAAGAAAAATTTGCTACTCTTGTTGCCGAGCGGGTTCAAGGTCATGTTGAAAGCCAACGACGTCAAGGTCATTCCTCCTATTAATACTAGAATCATGTTTTTGCTTTTATATTGTTTCTTAACTGTATTTAGATAAGCTACAGGTTTGCAATCTCCGTGAATTTACTGAAAGAAACTTGAACAAGAGTGGTATTCAGATTCTTAACGAATTGAAAAGGGAACTGCGACAGCAGAAAGGTGCGTTACCACTGGCAGTAGTAGTTGATTTAATGAACAAATGTGTGTGCATGTATGCGTGGTCATTATTGTCCGTGGATCTTTGCATATACGAGCATCTCGTATCTCAACTATCATACAAAATGCGGTACAGTCGGATATCAGTCATCAGAACACTGTGGGACCTCATCACTTTGATTATTGCGGATAGTTGACATTAGCTCTTGGTGGCTCGCAAACAGGTGCTCCTGGGCCTCTGAGGCTGCTTATTCGTACCCATTTAATTTTAACCGAATACTTTACAATTAGAAATATTCGGTGGGAATTTGTTGCCTGTAAATTCTCTAAGAGAACTGTTTACCTAAATTTGAATCCCACTGAAGTTTGAAAACAGAATAGCACAGACATAAAGACATGCTTGAGCATGTGAATGCTCCTCAATTGTCGATCCAAGCAATAATGAGCGGCCACGCGGTAATGGCGACAAACAGTCTATGTTCTTGTCTTTTCACTTGTTTCGAATCTCATTCCGCATGCTCTGTATCCTGCTTTTCAAAATTGAATATCAGGCGTTGATTTTTCGAATATTAAAGAACTAATGTGTTTTTTATTTGGTAGGATCTGGTCATCTCCAGTTTGTAGACAAGCGAATATTTGAAGAAGCTTGCAAGAAGGGAATGATAAGAGTGTTTCGCGTACTGCTCGATATAATCGGAGAAGAGGATGCAGGCAAGTCTTGTCTCGGAGATTCCATTTTGGACAAACCGTACATTGAATTTCGAGAAAGTACCAAAGGGGTAAAGCTGAGAATGATGACACATGCCATTGGTGATAAAACAAATTGGATGGAATTGAAAGATGAAGAGGAGAGGCAGAAACATCTCAGCAGGCTATTGGCAAAAGAGTACGTAAAGAAAACCAAGCAAGAATCGGATTCTAAGACACAACACAGGCAAGGCGTTGAAATTGAAGAAGGAGAAGAAGAAAAACTAATTGAAGCAGATGGCGGTGTCGATGAAGTTCCTGAACATGCTGCTGACCAAATTGTTCATGTTACTGGCCAAGATGTTCATGTTCTTCAGCAAAGAGTTCCTAGACATGATGAATACAAGGACTTCAACCGCGCTAAAGAAATAGACCAATACGTACAAGATGCTGTCTCTATGATGGAGAAAGACAAAGAAGAGCTGCGCAAGTGCGAAAATATGGTCATTATTAATATGATGGACAGAGGAGGCCAAGATCAGTTTCTATCAACACACGCTGCTCTTATGGCCGATCACGCTTTTCAATGTACAGTCTGTCTCTTGGTTTTTGATGGCTCAAAGAAATTGGATGGAAATGTGTCTCAATCTGAATTTCGTCGCCCAGACGGAAGCGTCATTACAAAGCCACGCGATATAGCGAAAACAAGAGCCGATCTCATTCGCTACTACTTTAGTGCTCTCTATGCAGCTTTTCCCGCCGGTAGAACGCGAAACAAGTTTTTTGGCAAAGGGCGGGTCAAGAGAGCACCTGCAACCTTTCTGATCTCATCTAGAAAAGACAAGACAAAAGGGAAAGGCGAATTTGTCGAACGCCAGGAACGCATCATACGAGAAATTATCCGTGAAATGAACTTTGGTGATCACATTGTGTCCTTTGGTGAAGATTCATATGAAGTGTTGTTTCACGTAGACAATACGAAGTCAGGAAGTGGCAATCCGGATCCTACAATTGTTCTCATCAAGGAAATAATTATAAAAATGGCCCACGATTATTGGACTGAAGACGATGTGATCCCATTGACGTGGGCTGTGCTAGATAAAGGTCTCGGCCGACTGCAAATGGCTGGTCATAAGATTCTGGATATTCAGGATGTTTACGAATTAGCTGCCAGAGTGTGCGACATCTCATCAAACGAGGAGTGCCGAGAAGCTCTGCGATACCTTTGCAGTCTTGGATCGATTGGATTTTACCATAATGTCGCTGTTCTCGATCAGAAGGTACTTCCCAACCTTCAGTGGGTTGCTGATATTTTGGCGATTTTTGTAACAGTTCTTGATGACAAAAAAATTCCTCCAGGTTTGTCATATTCTCTAATGCAGCTACACAAACATGGCAAAATGTTGTGGAATCTTGCCGAGTTTCTTCTGCAAGACGCCAAAGTAGAAGAAGATAATTATATAGTTATTCTCAAATTGCTGCATCTCTTCGATGTTATATCAGGAACGTGTTTGCCATCATCTAATGTTGCAGCTGATGTTGATATTCGGTGCAATCAGGACTTTTACGTTCCCTGCATGGTTACAAAAGATGTGATTCAGACACCTTTTTTTTATCTCTCAGCTTTGTGCTCATCTACAGGACCTCCACCTCTTTTCATTGTTCCAAAAGGCTTTAGTAGTTTCCTCAAGCCTCTCTTTTACCGTCTCGTCACTCGTATGATCAGCAAATACGCCCAGTCTTCACCAAAACTCAGCAGAAAACAGGTGATTCTTCATCTGCGTAAAGATGTGGATCTCGAGTTGGTCTATACAGAGAAGGCTGTCATCGCTACCATTTATTCTCCGGGGCGCAAAACGCTACCTGTTAAAACAGTTCTTGGTCCACTTTGCAATAAAGTTCGAGTGACTCTAGTAGAACAACTAACTGAGGCCAAAAAACGAGGAATGGATGGCTTTCAGTTTGAAGTTTGCATTCATGATGCAGTTGATGTAAATCTTGAAGATTATAATCCAGAATGTTTGGCATCACTCGCTAACTATCCAGAGAATGACATTCTTGTTAACGGAAATGACGATAGCATTGTTGAACCTGAGGATCTTGATATGTGGTATTGCAGCAGCTCTGATGAAGGTGAGTCAGCTATTATTGTAAAAGGAAGAATTAGGTTATTTCACATCAGGTTATACATCATATCATGATAGCAATATTTCATTAAAGAGTCTCCCTAAAATTTATTAGATATCGATAAATGTGTGAAGAAAGCAAGATCAAAGTAATACAAACGCAAGGAGAGATGCAGGAAATGAACTATACGACTGTTTGCATGTTGTTTGCTTGTCCTTGCATAAACATCTGTAGCATTAACGAAGCAGTTGTCGCTACCGTCAATGCAGTTGGTGGCCTTTCAGTCTTATTATGCTTGTAGACTGGCATCACTGGAAGGCTATCCATTCACTAAAACTTTTGTCGACGGAAATGGTGACAACATTGTGCCTCCTTGTTGTATTGGTGTGTGTTATAGCAAATGTGGCGACGGTAGTATATTATACAATGTTATATTTCTGCTTCTATTATACAACTGCCCAACAGGCTTGCCACTAGCGCAGTTCTGTGTAAACTGGTTTAGTCATTACTATTGAATTTTACTTTACCGAAATACGATAGAACATAATGGTAACTACATGTAAAGCTAACATTGTGTGAAAACAGCCTAATTAAAAAGGCAGCAGTAAACTTGTAAGACATTTCCTAACTGCTACAAGAACTACCATGCAAACTTTAGGCAGCTGTATGTCGACTAAAACGTTAGCAAACAATGCACTAATTAATCACATCATTAAATAAAGGAGAACACTTGGTAATATGTTTATATGTTCTTCCTTTGCGCGAAAGTGGAATAATTAGTGTATTTTGTGAAAAATTTAGAATTAATATTACATTTGGGTTTAAATATATTTATAAACGGTTTATTGTATTTCGTTGTAGATTGTACGAATGATGAGACGGCAACACCGACAGACCTTGCAAAACTTGCCTCAAAAATTGAAATCTTCATGGAACGGTTTGCTTCGGAATTGGATGCGGAGCTATTTACCTTCAGTAAAATTAAGAAGATACAGCGTGAAAACAATACTCCCTTCATGCAAGCTAGTGCTATGTTGGATACATGGAAGTGCCATCATGCTGAGAAAGCATATCGTCGCTTGTTAATTCAGGCATTAATTAATATTGACAACAGATTGGCGGCTAATGAAGTTTTTGGTGAAGCAATTGTAAGGCAGGTGTCGCCGCAACAGTTAAACTAAAGAATTTTATTCCAAGATTGACAGTGTGTGTAGTTTACTTAATTAAGGTTGAGTTGGCGAAACAATGTTATTCTGAATCCGATAAATAGTTGCATTAATTTGTTTCAAAGCAGAAATGTATTATGAAACCTATATTATAAGACCTGGCTATCTGTCTGCTTCTTTGTCCACATGCTTTGGCATGAAATGTACAAGGAAAGACTGTTTGGTCGAATGTATTACAGCAATGATAGATGACATGAACGGGTCGGTATATGCACAAGCCGTCTTCTAGGCACCTTGTATTCTGTAAAACTTTTGTCAATTTGGGTCGAGCCCATAACTTAGACAAATTTAATTAATTAACTTAAATCGAAAGAGTTTGAGAGGAAACTCGAGTTCATTAAGCTTGTGTATGAACATTGGCAGAAATCGGCATGTCAATCTGCTAAAACTAAACGCACATTTGCAAAGGCTGGAGTCCACATCGTACATGTATTCAAAGGCGGATCCAGAACCTGATCGAAGAGGAGGAACAAAACCAATCACGAATAGTATGATGTCACATTTATTAAAAGTGATGTGAAATTGCTTTAGTCGTCCATTAAATTAAGATGACAGATGCGTTAAATTCTGTTCCGAGAAACATGTATAGATATCTTGACTTAGTTTAGAACTACAGAAGACAAGTAAAACTGCAGCAAAGCCTTTCTGGTAAGGAAGCTTTGGTCACGAGTTGAAGCAAGTTGACTGGGTAATCTGAGTCCATGCACTGACTGACGAAAATAATCAGAAGACGTATTTCTGAAGGGGGGCACGTGCCCCCAGTGCCCCCGTCTGGATCCGCCTCTGGTATTAACACGTTTACTCGATCGCTATTGTAGTGGCGCGTAGCAAGTCATAAATTGATGCGTGTCACTCTCTCTCCGATCGCCCTACAGCTCCGCAATGCATGTCAGGTTGTGCATCTGGTTTGGTGTACAGACATGGCATGGGCATGGCTTATCAACGTCTGCATGGTCTGGCCGGGTAGCATGACCCCCATACACATGTACAGTTCTGTCCATAGAAACTGGAATTTGTCTATAGAATAGCATAGTGGCAAATAATTGAAAGCTACGAGTCAAAGAAACGGGACTTTGAAGAAGTCACGTGACTTGCGAGGAGCGTATACTAACGGGGTTCTATTTGTCCCAAATCTCTGTGGCTGGCTGACTATGTACGCCAAAAAAATAACCATATATGGGTGTCACGCTTCAGGAATGTGTGGTATGCAAGCGAGTGACCAATCACGACGCATTATTCTTCTTTGTGTCGCACGCGGTAACGAGGGATAATGGTCGGGCAGCCAATCACTACGCGCTGTTCGACATGAGAGAACATCTAGCCAGAAAGACGTCAATTTTTGATCAGAGACAACAGAAACGTTGTATTTCAAGTAGAGCTACCTGAAAATCTACGAGCATCCAATCTTGCTGCCGTAGAATGCACAAACGTGAAGAGTAGTGCGCACGTTACGTACGGGACTTCCTTGCTAACGCGCGTCGCCAACTACCGATACCGTAGCTAATGTTTCATTGAAATGTATACTTTAATTGTAGTTGGGAATTGTACTTCAAACAGAAGACATTCAAATAGTCTCGCGACTGTGCCGATATTAAAAATGGAGGCTCTAGGGCGAGGTGGAGAGAATCGACTGGTGGTCCGGGAGCACCCAGCCGGCGGTACTGTGAACCACCCTTGCCGGAGTTGCCAACAGAAGTTGAGACAAAATTCGTAGGGGCGGTAGCGCCGGCTTCTATTCTGTCTACGGTCGGTGGAAGGAGCAGTTGGCAGGCGCGGTGTTCGGATACACTCTGCAGCTGCGTACATACACGAGAGTCGTTTGGAAAAGATAAATTTGCTCCACTCCGGATAGAAGCTACTCCCAATGAGTATTGCTTCGTAGCTTTCATTTGAAGCGACGCTCGACGGAGGTTCACGCATTACTAGTAGCCATACTAGAGGAGATAATTGAAAGCTACGAGTCAAAGGGACTGGACTTTGAAGAAGTCACGTGACTTGCGAGGAGCGGTATACTAACGGGGTTCTATTTACCCCAAATCTCTGTGGCTGGCTGGCTGACTATGTACGTCAAAAAATGACCATATATAGGTGTCACGCTTCAGGAATGTATGGTATGCAAGCGAGTGACCAATCACTAAGCATTATTCTTCTTCGTGTCGCACGCGGCAACGAGGGGCAATGGCCGGGCAACCAATCACTACGCGCTGTTCGACATGAGAGAACATCTAGCCAGAAAGACATCAATTTTTGATCAGAATCAAAAGAAACGTTGCATTTCAAGTAGCGCTACCTGAAAATCTACGAGCATCCAATCTTGCTGCCGTAGTATGCACAAACGGGAAGAGTAGTGCGCGTGTTACGTACGGGATTTCCTTGCTAACGCGCGTCGCCAACTACCGATACGTTAGCTAATGTACGTAACGCGATACAAAGACATACAGAATTTATAAACTATAGCTTTGGAAAAATTAGAACCGGCTTCTCTCCTGTCTACGGTCGACAGAAGAAGCAGTCGGCAGCTGCGGTGTTTGGATATACTCTGCGTACCTTGCTTCGTAGCTTTCATTTGAAGCGACGCTCGACGGAGGTTCACGCATTACTAGTTAGTGCGTCATATTAAAGTGTCCTTCTGTCGCTTCCTAGTTACTTAAGATCCTCTTCTGTAGCTACACACTGCTTTGGAGTAGCGTATCCTCGGTACTCGAAGCATATCAAATTCAACTAACCGTAATCAATAGTTAAGTATTGGATAAGGTTTGTGCTTTTATCAGGCCAAGAGCTGCAGAGATCCAAATCTGTCGTAAAAGGCGTCCTCTATATATAGCCACAATCTATTCAATTGACCGGTTATGAGTGAGCTTTGTTCATTGATAACCTAAAACTTTGCTGCTAAAACAGCTAGGTATGCTGCCATGCTACGTTTCGAATTCTTGATGAATAAAAAGTCAAACGCTATCACTTATGTTTACTTACAAATAAATAATTATTTAAATTGTTTCTTACTTAATTAATTACGGAAATAAAGAAATTCAATTAATTTAGACTATATCGTAACGGACTTAATTAAGATTGTATCTATTGTCTAATGAAGTCTGAACGTAATTTTTCTAACTGTGTTTTGCTTCCTGATACATCAGCGAATGCAGCACATTGCACGCTCTGCGCGCATCCCCGGGTCAGTAAAATCTGGAACTCTTCCATTTTGGTCGAAACTTGGTACAACTACTCTAGCTGTAAGATTGTAGGCTACCATAGCATGGATAAGCGATCGTAAATAAATGATCATCGCTTGGTCTTCTTTTGTCTGACTAAGAAACCTAGAGGCTATTATCTAGACTGGCAAATCCTTTTCAGCCCTAACCTGAGACTGAGTCAGACTCTGACAGTTCAGGCTCTCACAGTTCAGATTCGCGTGATTTATATCGCGTTTTTAATAATGAAAACGGACAATTTTGTAAATTTAATTGATTCATGGTGACGTCATATGTAGAAATTATCACTGCGCCACCCCTCAATAAAACCCTCGATCTACCTACCACTATGATGAAATGCAATAAGTCGAACTACATGAATATGCCCAAATAGTATCTTTCTTATATACACCTTCTCCAAAATTGTAAATTTTAAGATTTTCTAATAGTAGTCTAGTTGCTAAATTTAATTAATTAAGTTTCAATATTTTTTGTTTATTAATTAATTATTTAATATATGATATCGAAATCTTGCCTAACTTTTTCTTATAACTTTTTTTGACGTCATCTACTACATTGTCTAGTTAGTAAAGAGTTTGTTGTTGTGTGTGGATCTCTTATCTAAATTTGGATTGTTTTCTCTGGTTGAAAGTTTTGCTACCGTAGCTGTCAGGGCATTATTATCGACATTCCGCATCGTTGCGTAGTTTCTGGACAGCCTCGTACCACTGACCCCTTAGCGACATCGTGTCCGGTTCCCGTATGTTAGAGCTAGACCAACACTCTATATGTATGCTTCTCTATGGCTTTCGTCGCTTTATCTTTGCTGCTCGTTGGTGTGACAGTGTTGCTCTACGTATTTTGGAAGTTTAGTAAAGCTGATGCAGACATTAGTCTCCTCTTGAAGCCAACCCCAAAGAGAGATCACTTCAAAGACAAAGTTGTGTGGATTACCGGTGCATCTTCAGGCAGTAGGTCGCGTTCTTGAGTTTTCTAATTGTTACTAAGACAATAAAGTGAAGAACCAAGCAACTAGGATCACTATTCAAAACTCTTACAATTTACACTTTCTTTTTGTTTAGTTGGTGAGGGTGTGGCTAAGATACTTGCTAGGCAAGGAGCTCGACTCATTATTTCATCAAGAAACAGAGAAAAGCTAGAAAACGTTCAGATGTCATTGAACAATGGACACAATGTTAAGTCAGTTAATTACCAATATTAATTAATATATTTAATTAATAAATTGCATTTTAAAATAATGGAAAAAGGGAAAAACAAATAAAGTATTAATAATTAATATTTGCACTCAATTTTTTTAATTTTTTTTTAATTTGTTATGCAACAATAAATTCTTGATTTACAGGATTTTGGTAGTTGATTTATCGAAACTTGAAAATCCTACGGACGTGGTCAAGCAGGCATGGGGCCTGTATGGACACATCGATGTACTGGTTAACAGTGCAGGCATCTCTTGTCGCGTTCCAGTCGAAGAGGTGACAGACGAGTTGTTAAGGACTGTGATGGAGGTTGACTTCTTTGGGCAGATTGCACTTACTCAGGCTGTTTTACCAGGTGAGGTTGCATGAGCATTACTATACTATTAGGGTCAATGCAATAAATTGGCAAATAATTTATGTAAGGAATTGCTAGAAATGATTTGTTTATGGTGATTGATATGTTTGTGTTATATAGGAATGATGGAACGTGGGTGTGGTCAGATTGTGAGTGTTGTGTCTATTCTTGCAAAGTTGGATTTTCCATTGAGGGCGCCGCTTACAGCAGCTAAACATGCCATGAATGGATATATGTCTGCTCTGAGAGTTGATGTATGTGTTCAGAAATATGTTGCTGGGATTAATTAATTAAGTGCCATGTCTGATTAAGATGGAGGTATAGGAATGTATGGAACTAACAGTATCAAAATACATGTCTGTCCACTCACACGACTTGAACTTTGGTCCATGCTTCATATACCTCCGTTTTAATCAGGCAACTTTTACTCACACACACACACACACACACACACACACACACACACACACACACACACACACACACAAACACACACACACACACACACACACACACACACACACACACACACACACACACACACACACACACACACACACACACAACTCACACACACAACAACAACAACAATTAAAAACAAATCAACTTTAGCCATTGGCATATTGTCATGACAAATTGTTGTGAAGTAATTAACCAACACTAATGCAGAAACAGAGAATGGAAACAATGAAAAGTTATGATGAAAATATTACAGCAATTACATTTACTTTTAGATGGTTGGGAATGGCATTTCTGTGTGTAGCATAATGCCTGGTCCTGTTAGTACAAATCTCAGTAAGAATGCTCTTCTTGCTGATGGAAGGGCATTTGGACAGACGGACAACACAATTTCTACTGGGATGAAAGTTGAGAGATGTGCTGAGCTAATTATCAAGGCAATGGCATCTAATGTGGAAGAGGTGACGTCTTATTATGTAATTGAAATTCTATATCATGAAAGTAGCCAAAAGTTTTGTGTATAAGTTGTGGTGTGAATGGTTGGAAAATGATGTTGTAGCTGCATACATGCAGTAGACAAGATGACCTAAGAAAGCGATCAGGGTGTATCAACTGTACATACTACTAAGTTGCAATTGGCATGTATTATGCCAGTATGTACAGTCTGCATCTCTAGTTTACTGTTCACCTATGGACAGACAAACAGACCAATGGACAGACTGACGTTCAGACAGATAGACAGATGAATGGACATACAAACCAAGCCGATGAGCGACAGGCAGATGGACTGACAGACAGATGAATAGAAAAACAGAATTATCTTTCTAGCCAGGAGTTTTGCACAACGGCCACTAATTTTAATAATAACTGCACCCATAATGACGTAGTGTCTACGCCCACTATTGCTCCTAAACATTGTACTGTACTACGTATTGAAAATCAACAATTACAATGTTTTGTTGGCTACCTACCTATTAATTTTCTTGCTTAGCTAGGCTTTAGAATTAGAATTAACCAAAATTAATTAAAAATTAAATTTATATTGAACGTTGGACAATGATATATATATATATATATATATTTGATTTAAATTAAGAAACCTAATTTTCATTATATAAATTTAAATCAACTTTTATGGTATATATTTATTTATGTATTTATTTATGTATTTATTTATGTATTTATTTATTTATTTATATTTTTATGTATTTATTTATCTATTTATGGTCGCCCTATGGACGTAGCTATAGTATAGAAAAACACCACTACAAGCATTGGCTACAGACGAAACATTGAGATGTTTGGCTATCCTTCCAGAGTTTTATTGCCAGAGTTTTGCAGACAGTTGTTAGTAATAGCTGGGCTGAAACTTTTGACGTGTAGACATCATAGACCTCTACACGATGGACTTCAGCAGTTCAACACTATATTCTGACCAGTCTCTATATGACTCAAGGATAGAAAAAGCAACCACATGCATAAGATGAAACATTAAAGTCTTTCTCCAATTCTTCAGCTTGAGCAGCAGCACCAGCCTTTGCAGCTACATTGATGACTTGTGAGGAAGAAATGAATGTCCCACTGAGACTTAAAATTATTGCTTTTATTGTATATTTTATCTAATATTTAAAATATGACATAACAGGTTTACTGTTACTGTTTAATTTACACCTCAATAATTCTTTTGATTTTGTGCATGTAGAGACGTTCGAGAAAATTGATAAATGAAGTAATAGTAAACATTCTTGCATTCTGAGGCATTTAGCAATTTATTGATGATGTTATTTATTAAAT
>NC_085086.1:7699287-7721787 GCF_963422355.1 Corticium candelabrum | reverse complement strand
ATTTGATTAGAAGGATGAAGCTGTGATAGTGTGACATTACTCAGACAAGACCATTTGTTGTTTAAATACTATTTGATCTAATATTTTTTTCTCTTTTCAGATGACCAGCAAGGGCATTTCAGTGTGTAACATAATGCCTGGTCCTGTTATCACAAATGTCAGTAAGAATTCTCTTCTTGCCGATGGCAAAAGCATTTGGAAAGACAGACAAACTTATTGCAACCGGAATGAAGGTGAAGAGGTGTGCCGAGCTGATCATCAAGGCAATGGCATCTAATGTGCAAGAGGTGATGTAATTTTGAATTCGTTGAATTGTAGTGATGATTGTAGAATTTGTAGTTATGTCAGTCTGTTGGTGACTGTTCCTTGTGTGATGTTTTTATAGGGTTGGATAAGCACACAGCCAACTCTCACAGTCACGTATACATCACAGTATGCACCTAGTTTGCTCAATTGGATGATAACAGAGAAACGTGTGAAAGCACGACGAAGTGATTTGAAGGCCGAGTTACAGCGATCAGAAACCGCATCTTAACAATTGGTACTTTTTATGTGATACTGTGAACGTTTTTGAATTTGTATCACATTTTTAGTTTTTGTCTGTTTCTGTTTGGTTCATCACTTTGCTAGCACACGTTATCCTATATAAGTGTGTTTGCATTGATGGTCTTGACACTGATGGTCAAGCAGAATTGCATATACTTAGTGAGTCTTTCTTGCATACACAACTTAGTTTAGTTGTTTTGTTAATTGTGAGAGCGAAGGGGTATAATTGTCATGTGCCTATTATTTTGATGTACCATTGAGTAAAGGCACTTTCAGTGTGAGAGCAGTTTTTGTCTCAACACTATATGCAAATTGATTGAGTGAAAACTCAACAGTTAATTGAGCCTGTCAGATTGATAGATGTCTCTTGATGATAAGTGTGTGTGTGTGTGTGTGTGTGTGTGTGTGTGTGTGTGTGTGTGTGTGTGTGTGTGTGTGTTTGTGCAAATGTATGTGCGTATGTTGGTGTGTATGTATTATATAGAACAAACATAATTAAGTAAACTGTGTCCAAAAATGTTTTGAAACTCAATCCTGCTAGATAGGTGTCTCAGCTATACTGTTTTGTTGTTTACCACAATATTGATCAAATATTGACAATTGTACAGGCATATCAATTCGAATTTACTATTGATGACGTTTCATGCAGGTTTGTTTTCTAATACTTTGCTGTCGATCTTCTCCTAGTTGTAGCATCAGATCGACCAGAAAATTTCTTTGCTTCAAGTTCCTACACCTGCAATTGATTTCGTATTGTAGCTAAGTTACATACTGAAACAAACGCATATAATGTCTCTATTTGATTTCAGTGCTAATGTTTAGAAGAGCACAATTTGTGAGTATGGCTATGCTGTACTTGGTGTCTGTTTCAGAATTACAGACATCCCAGTCTTTGTTGTGCGTGAGGTTTGCCGTGTAGCTGCTCATAGATGATCTGATTTGGCTAATTGCTATTACTTGGGAGTTGTTGAGGTGGACTGGGCAACAGTGGTTAACACTGACATTACATTTGAAAGAGTGATCTGCACTTGGAATAAGAAAGGTGATCAAGAGCCCACACTCTACAAGTTGCATACTGATAGTGGTAGAGCGTACTGTTGGGAGCTCTCAAACACGAGTAGCTGATCGAATGAGACAGTTGGGAATCGATCAGATTCTATTAATTAATCAATTGTAGCTACATTCCGAGTTGCTTACCTATCACTAATTAGCTGTTTAGCTTTGTATCAGTATAGGTCAGAGTATTCTGCATCCTTGGATTACAAAATGTTTGCAATAACTAAACCTTTTGCATTTTATATTATGTTTGAATCTAAAATTAATTAATTAATTAATTAATGCTGACACCAGTCAATCATGTGAGTATATTGTGGCTCTTTTAGCTTTGCTTGTATTTGATAGTGTGACTGTTTTGTTTTAAGTATTGTAATTTATTCTAAACTGAGTCAGTTACTGGAGGCTTCGTTTAGATACAATCATTATCTCTTGATTTTCACGTGGTGGGGCGTGGTCGCATTCCACGATAGCTTCGCTTTCAATTTTCGTCATTATGCCGTCGATTTGAACAGTTGATGAAGAGCTCATCGTGTTAGTGAACTCCTAGGAAGACGTTTCTGACTGGCGAGAAGGCTGCCTAGCTAGCCATTTGATTTTCACGTTGTCGGGCCTCGCAGACACCACCAGGCACTTAGAGCAAGAAGAAAATCGATTGTAAATACATCCTTGCGAATTTCGAAGGGCGATTTGGCACACATGTATTACGTCGTCACAGCAACAGGAAAATGTTGATTTCAACTACAGGAGTACCCCCAAAAAGGAAACTTCCAGACATGGAACACGCCCCTTTATCTGTCAAGGTAATAATTGTAGGCACAGAGCTACCTAGTAGTTCCAGCCCTAGTATCAAACACACTTACTCTCCTTCAAGCCAAGACTGTGATTACCACATCATAACTACAACCATATACAACTATTTACATTAATTCTTCTTGATCCTCCAGCCTTTCACGTTTTAATCTACTTACCTCTAGTCTACATCATTCACCTAACATACTATACTGATGATAAACCTTAAAACAATTTCTGACCAGTAAAACATAAAAAATACCACAATCTACACAACAGATATAAATACATGTTCGATGGTTCTCCAGTAACCTACATACAATACACCTAAAAATAATGACAGTCGATTGCAGTACTGGTAGATGCTATGTTTGCATACTGTCGTCCTGAACAAGTTTTTAGCATCCACGCCGGCATGTGATACATTGGCTTCATGTAGTCAGGAGCCGCAGCGACGTTGCCAGGTCGCCCTCCAGCGCGCTGAGCCTGGTACTCGTTGCTGGCACTTAGACCAGCAACTAACTCTTCGACCAGCTTCAGAATGAAATTTTTATGAGTGATTTAAAGATAGGTGACTATTAATATCAACTGTACAACTCATATAAGCAAAATCACCTTGTTGTCTGTACAGCTTCTATATAAGATGTACAAATTGGTGGTAGCGGTCTCGAGGAAGTTGAGGAGGTAAACCATAGGTCAACAGAAAATCTTCGTCAAGACCGCATACAAGCTGTTCATCTGGTCGAAGAGGTCGACACCTCCCATGAGCTTGTTGTAGTCTGGAATGACTGCAGGTGCTGGCACTTCCTTTGCTGCATCTGAAAGAGATCATGTCAACCTGCAGCACATCTACTTAGCTAAACTAAAGTCCTATACCCCCGGTGGCCTTGCTCCTACGCTCCACGATGTTGCCATCATACGTGCCAGCGTGTATGGTGGTGAGCAAGGCACAATCCACGCTATCTTTCCAGACTACATAGAGGCACTGTCTCTCTCTGGTCCACCTCCAGGCACAATTTGCCCTTCAGCTAGGGTGGAAACCACGACTTAATCAACGTATTATGCCAGCTGCTTTTCTTGTGTATGTCTCTCAGCTTTTCAAAAACTTGTTCTAAAGAACAAACAACATTGGTGGAAATCTCCTCAATCAAACAAACAAACACAACCAAACACTACTTGATGAATAATCGTTGTCAAGGTATAGATGGTACCCTTTGTCGAGAGACCTTGCTGGTGCGTCAGGGTTACGGGGTTGCAGGAGCTCCATGACAACCCTGGAGGTCAAGCGCCTTCCTGATAGCCAAGGTATACCTCAAAATCAACAACGTAGCCGCCTCCCATGGAGAAGTTTGGGTCCCATGATGTTGCTAGGACCTATAGCTTTAACCCCCATTTGATGGGTTTCTGGGCATGTGCTGTTTCATACCAGATCTACCTGTGAAAAAATGCATTAGAACAAACAAACACAACAACCAAGTGCCAGCAGATTACCTTTAAACGGGAGCATTCGTTCGTCTATGCAAATGTTCTGGCCGGGATTGTAGAGCTGGCAGCAGGTGTGCTTGATCTGAAAATGTAATTGCAATGACATCTGCATTATTATAAAACTTACGCTGCACTTACATGGTGGAGAGCAGGACAAAACTTAAACAGTCTCTGTCCTCAGGCACACCTGCATTGTACCGTTGCTGGTCTACTGGTTGCTGGTCTGCCGACGGTTGAGCTGGTCTGGCTACTGGTAGTGCTGGTAGTGCAGCTGCTTGTGGTGCAGCTAACTGCTGGCGCAGCTGCTGGTGGTGCAGCTGCTGGTAGTTCAGCTGCTGCTGGTTCAGCTGCAGCCAGACCAGGTGCAATCTGAGGAAGCCTTGCTTGTGTAAAAGTGTTCATCTATTCACAACTTACATCAAAACTTTACTGACAAACAGCTTGCCTATAGACAATGACATACCATAAATGCTCGCATGACATCACAGACTTGAAATCAACGTGTCCAAGAAATCGCTTATGAGATCAGTAGTCTGTTATAGCTGGCAACCGGACAATTCTCATGCCCAAGGAGACCAAACAAGGTCTCCAGCTCCTGTGGGTAGATGTCGTGCTGCCACTGGCAGTTCAAAGACTCAGCACGATATCGCCCCTTTGTGTTGGTATGCCGAGCAATATCCTGGAGGACAGCATCGAGAAAGACACGAAACAATTGGATTGGTGATGGTCCCACCATAACTGCAGGAAGCTGCAGGGTTCGAAAAATGTGTTTGAATCTAGTCGCCAGTTTGGCAACCTAGAGGAACGGGTGGTCGCCAAACTTTCACTAGTTTCTAAGTCAGAGATTCCAGAAGTAAACAAGTCATTACTATCACTGTTGAGACCCTTTCCCAGATTCTCATATTTGACATTAAATTAAGACCTAACTAGGAATTTGCAGTAATGTTGGATGAACATCGGCTAGTAAACACTTCAATCTACAGTGTGGTACTTGGGGTTCTCTTTATGTAATAGTATGAGTATTCATATTTTATAGAAACTTTCCACTAATTGTATAGCTACAACCAAACAAAATGTGCTTGTGTGGTTTTGTAATTTAATAACGTGATTATGTGGTTTGTCATCACATCCACATCCTGGCTATCCATCAATAAGACATGAGCATTCTTTGAGAGTTTTTTAAATTAAATTCTCTATATGACTCAGTGCCACTACTGATTTGCTGAGTACAGGACATCCGGCAACTCTGGAGGGAAAACCCCACACCCCACGTGGTTTCCTATGGCTAGCTGTGTTAATCTCTGAAACGCCTAGATTTCACATGCAGAAACTTTTGTCTGAACAACCTTTCTTACTATGTAGCACTAGGAGACGTATGAGCTTCTGGACGTACACCTTGGTCTAGTTCTTTTGATAGAAAGACAGTCAGGCAGATTGCTGGGGAAAAGCTGTTTGTTTGGACACTTCCTACTCCCACCGTTTGCAAACATCTGCATAATAGTGTTTATTTGTCTCAATACAAGATGGTCAGATTCTTTGAACAGCATAGAAAAGAATCTAAATAGGCAGTTGCCGTCACCTTCAACTATGATTGGCTGAGAATTTCATGTTTCATTCGGGAGAAGCTGTTGCGCAACAGCGTCTTGTCAATGATAGAGCTTTTAACTTGGATTTGTTGGTGGAGCTTATGAAGGATAGGAGTGACCACAATTGTTTGGCGCGGCTGCGGGTCATTAGTTGGATTTGTCTGGAGCTGATGGCACAGACCAATCAGATCGGTACAGGCACTAGAGTCTGTAAAAACGATGGTGTACCAGAGAATAGCAATGACTCGCAATAGATTGCTAGGTGATACGTTGTTACAGGATATGTAAGAAGGTGCTAAGTAGGCGGCATACGTCACAAGAGTGCCACTAAATGGTAGAAGAAGAAAGCTGAACGCAAAACATCTGCTGAGCAGGTGGTTCGCATCCAAGAGCTGCTGCCACCAAAGACTAGAGACTACCAATATTTCTAGTCGCTAAATTGGCGACCACACTGTTCATTTAGCCAACCAACTAAAAGTGGTTGCCAAATGGTGACTTGGCGACGAAGCTGGGGGCCTGGATTTCTGGTAGGTTCGAAATCACAATTCTGAAATAATTCAAATTCAGTAATCAATGCTAAAGACACTAATTAGCATTAAGTTTGTACTGTGGCACACTTACCTGACACTCCAGACCCCCATCTGTATCCAGCAATCAGGATGATGGAGACCAAGACCAACCAGCCCTCTACAAAATTAATTAATTATTAATTAAAACTTGCCCTACACCAATAAATGCACATACTGTTCTTCTGCATCCCACGGCCTTCTTCTGCCCTTCGGAAGAGGCACATTAGGAAAGCAGGAGTCATGGTTTCAAATCCAAAACACACTGAATTAATCACATCAGACAAAGAGCAGATTTACTCATACCAGATCTACCTGTGAAAACATGCATTAGAACAAACAAACACAACAACCAAGTGCCAGCAGATTACCTTTAAAAAGGAGCATTCGTTCGTCTATGCAAATGTCTGGCCCAGATTGTAGAGCTGGCGGCAGGTTTGCTTGATCTGAAAATGTAATTGCAATGACATCTGCATTATTATAAAACTTACGCAGTACTTACATGGTGGAGAACAGGACGAAACTTAAACAGTCTCTGTCCTCAGGCACACCTGCATTGTACGATTGCTGGTCTGCTGGCGGTTGAGCTGGTCTGGCTGCTGGTGCAGCAGCTGGTGGTGCTGGTAGTGCAGCTGCTAGTGGTGCAGCTAACTGCTGGTTCAGCTGCTGGTGGTGCAGCTGCTGGTAGTTCAGTTGCTGGTGGTGCAGCAGCTGCTGGTTCAGCTGCAGCCAGACCAGGTGCGATCTGAGGAAGCCTTGGTGGTATAAAAGTGTTCATCTATTCACAACTTACATCAAAACTTTACAGACAAACAGCTTGCCTATAGACAATGACATACCATAAATGCTCGCATGATGGCACTAAACCACCGGCAAGACATCACAGACTTGTAATCAACGTGTCCAAGAAATCGTATATGAGATCAGTAATCTGTTATAGCTGGCAACCGGACAATTCCCATGCCCAAGAGGAGGCCAAACAAGGCCGCCAGCTCCTGTGGGTAGATGTCGTGCTGCCACTGGCAGTTCAAAGACTCAGCGCGATATCGTCCCTTTGTGTTGGTATGTCGAGCAATATCCTGGAGGATGGCATAGAGAAAAAAGACACGAAACAATTGGATTGGTGATGGTCCCACCATACCTGCTGGAAGCTAGGGGCCTGGATTTCTGGTAGGTTCGAAATCACAATTCTGAAGTAATTCAAATTCAGTAATCAATGCTAAAAATACTACTTAGCATCAAGTTTGTACTGTGGCACACTTACCTGACACTCCAGACCCCATCCATATCGCAGCAATCAGGATGATGGAGACCAAGACCAACCAGCCTTCTACAAAATTAATTAATTATTAATTAAAACTTGGCCCTACACCAATAAATGCACATACTGTTCTTCTGCATCACACGGCCTTCTTCTGCCTTTCGGCAGAGACACATTAGGGAAGCAGGAGTCATGGCTTCAAATCCAAAACACACTGAATTACCTACATCAGACAAAAAGCAGATTTACTGTTAACGTGTACTTCTTATTCCGGTCTGGATGGTAGAATGGAGCCACCCACTCCTTCTCTACTGGCTCCTTTACGTTGCCTGTAAAGGAGATGAAGGAGTTTGAAAATTCAATCCACACATACAGAAACCGCAAGCAATTAATACAAAACCAGAAACAAGATACCGTGGTCGAACAGTCGCTGCGCTTGGTCCAGGAACGTCGGCTGCGAGCAAGTCCGCAAACTCATCATCGTCACCCTCCTCTTCCTCCGCTCCTGTTACACCCGACTCGTCACTGCCAAGAAGAAGATTCAAAATCATACCAAACACAAAACGGTCGCCCTACTGTACACGTAGCCCTAATCAAAATTACGCGACCAGCTTCGAAAAAACGCGTTGCAGATATACCTCTACGCAGTTGCAGCGTTTACTTCTCTCTAGAAAACGATGCTAAGCAACACGACGAAATAGTTCGGCTGCGGTGCAACGGCCGACGCGAGGGCTGACGTCGTGCAAACCGGAAGTCGAAGAACACAGTCGAAAAACGTTCTAGCTCGGCAGATACAAAACAAAAATGAACAGAAGCACTTGCAAAGCTTACTCCGTGGGCTTGTCCTTTTCCTGATCGGACTCTTCAGCCCCCAGGACTGCAGCCTGGGCATCAATTCGACGCTGAAACTCATCGTCCCAATCAGAGTCATTATCGGTGACTCCCAACTCTTCCTCTTCATCACCGTTAAAGTCCACGTACTCCAAATTGAGCATTTCAGGATCGGCGACAGGCCTACGAACTCGCTTCGAAGCGCGACGACCCTCCATTGTTCTCGTAGGTAAATGGTGTGAAAATTCCAAGACTGCAAAGACAAGCTTCCCTGTGATTGGTCAAGCTTTGTGACGTAATTTTTGGACGTCAAACGATGCTAGCATCGCACCAAACAATCTCCTCGCGCTATGATGCGAGGTTCCCGTACGAATTTACAACGTCCGACAACCGACTGCCGGTCTGCATCTTCGTGTCTTTTTAGCTCTTTAAATTCTTGAAATCCGATCGTGAGGCTGGGAGAGTGCAAGCTCACAAGACTAGAACACGTCTACCTACAGGTAAGACAACAACAAGGTAACGTAAGAAAATGTAAATTCGACTGAGAGACCGACTACACAGAAACATGTACCCAGCTTGGCTCACTTGCAGGGTTGGTGTGCGAGTAAAGATTCACTTGCGGGCGTTGCGATCTAGACTCGAGCCGGTCTCTCCCCGCCTTCATCTTCCCCGCCAACTGTTCACACGTCCCATGCTACAATCAATCCTTTACTACACTGTGCTGCATCTAAAACAGTCGATAGCTGTCATGGAAGTAAACATGCAAACTTCCTGGTAGTGACTACGGCGAAAGAAACGCGCCCGTGCTTAGTTCAATGCATTGTACAGTTTCTAGACATTGAAAAAACATTAGCGTATGCTACGTGCCATCATACGTGCCAGAGTGTTAGTGGATTCGTCGCCTTTCTAGGTATTGTTTGAGATTTCCTGTCGTCAGTCAGGCCAACAACGCGTGATATGGAATACAGGACATCGGCGTTCTCCGGACCGAAAGCGCTAAATTACGTTTATAGGCCTGGTATAGGTAGCCGTCGTTTTATTATCGTGACCTGTACAGTCTAGGTATATACGCACTCAGTTCCGTTGTAGCGACAGTGGTATGGTAGTTACTGACATAGAAATTGATATCGGCAAACATTGACTAGAGCTTCAACAAATACGTATTGTCTAGTTAAAAGATTTAGGACTTGGTGTTTCGGTAGACGGTCTGAAAATTGCGTTTGACGTGTTACTCACAAACGCGAGGCGCCTACCGATACAACTAGATAATTAGATAACCATCTCCTCGCGCTATGGTGCGAGGCTTCTGTAACGAGGTAACGTAAGAAAATGAAAATTCGACTGAGAACTGAGGGTGCGTTGGAATACTAGTCCCAGTTCTAGAACTGGAACTGTCAGAACTGTTAGAACTCATGCTAGCAAACGAACGCTGAGAACTGTTAGCAAGTTGAGCATGCGCAAAGCCTCATACTTCCGGTAAAGGTCAATACGAAGTAGCGTGGCGTTTCGACTCCACTCTTGTTGTAGTCTGTTTGAACATCAGCAGTGCTTTCGCTTTCGCTTTTGGGACTTCTCGCGCCGAGAAGGTCACTGTAATCAGTTCCAAATGTCGTTCCTTCTGATGTCTGCCAAGCCGATGGTCGCCACGAGTGCTCATTATAACCAACCAGAACGTCCACAACGGCCTCAGCATCTGTACCCGCCATTTCACTTCGGCCACCTCCGGGAATTTTGCATTTTAGAGCGTAACAGTTGCAACCGTTGCAACTCGCTAGACAGAACTAGTAGAACTACCAATCGAACGCTACAGAACTTGTCTCCCCCCGTCAATATTCTAGTTCTAGAACTAGTATTAGAACGATCCTCAGTTGTAATTGCATTGATCGCCGTGTGTACTACACGGAAACATGTACCCTGCTGGACTCATCTGCAGTGTTGGTGCTTGCCCAGATGAGAGTAGAGACCCACTTGCGGGCATAGTGATTGACACATTGCCATTACTGTGTGAATAGATACTTTCTTTGTTATCAGATAGGAAGCTGTTTAATTAATTAACTGGGATTGAGTAACACATGAAATAGGGGGAAATGGTGTCACCTCACACATTGCTTGACTTGTAACTGAAGACTATTGTCTTGAGGCATGAGACTGGCAGTTGAAATGTTTGTACATCAGTGTGACTTGGATGGTTGCTGGTCGCTGGTAGATCAGGTATTTCGAGTGTGTTCAAAGGTTCTTTATTGCATGTTTAGACTATTAGCTGTGCTTTTGGCAATCACTGGAGACACACATTAATTACCACTGTCCTTATGTCGGTCAATCTGTCTATCTGTCTGCCTAAGTACATATATTTAGGCAACAGACAGACAGACAAACAGACAGACAAACAGACATTTGTTCTTTTAAATCAATATATTGTGTACTGGTACACAACTTGAGGTTATACTAGAAACAGATGACTTGCAGTTTGTAGACAGACAGACAGACAGACTGACAGACAGAGAACTCAGTTGACTCACTAGTCTTGGACGTGTACAGTTTGACTTGTATTCTGAGCAGTAGTTACCTATAGATAGTTTAGTGTTTTGTTGCTGCCTTGGTGGTCGCTGGACATTCTTTTAGTTTTAGCCACTAGCTGGTACTGAAGGCTTTGCTTGTACACTGTAGTTTTTAAGTGTAGTCTTCATTTGTTTTACGCGAGTATCAATTTTAGCTTAGTTTTGTTGATGAACACTACTAGTAGTTGGACAGTACATAGTACCCTGCATTGCAAAATGTATCAGAGATAAAAGTTCAATTATATGTGATAGACAGACAGACAAACAGACAGAAAACTCAGTAGACTCTCTGGTCGTGGACATGTAGAGTTTGACTCATATTCTGAGCATTTGTTAGCTATAGACTGTTTATTGTTTTGTGTCCGGTCTTGATGGTTTCTGCACATTCTTTAGTTTATGATATTTGGAGGTTTTAGTGTCTATTTATGAAAATATACTACCTTTGACAGACACATAGGGGCTGGCTGGCTGGCTGGCTGGCTCGCGGGCGGGCTGGCTGACTGACTGACTGACTGACTGACTGAAAGACTGACTGACCGACTGAAAGACTGACCGACCGACCGACTGACCGACAGATGGAACGACCGACAGACAGACACAACTACAGACAGATTTACTGACCAACAGACCGATCCACCGACCCACCAACAAACAGAGAGACCGACAGACCTACTGACGGACCCACCGACAGACAGATTGAGAGACAGACATACAAACCGACAAGCTGACCAACAGACCGATAGACCGACTGACTGACAAACCGACCGACTGACAGACCGATCGACTGCCAAACCAACCGACTAACAGACAAACCGACCAACAGATTGAACGACCAGCTGACTGACAGACCGACCGACCGACCAACTGACTAACTGACTGACTGACTGACATACTCACTGACAGACTGACTGACTGACAGACAGACAGACTGACCGACCGACAGGCTGACTGACTGACTGACTGACAGATATCATTTATTGAACATACAAGGCACTACGTACATCATAGGAAGTCGAAACATAATAGTCGCTACTGAAATCTAAAACCCACTAATGAATGCTACTTTGAAGTTCGCAGTCTAAAGCTATATCAGCACTAGAACTTTGTAAATGAAGTCTGTCAATCTTCTTCAGCAAGACTTTAGCATTGCATCTCTGTAGGATTACACTCAATTTTTTTCTCCAGTAGGAACGGAATTCAGCCTTGTTGCATTTTCTAACTGACAGATAGACTGACAGACAGACAGGCAGACAGGCAGACAGATAGACAGACAGATAGACAGACAGACAGAAACTGACAGACAGACAGACAGACAGACAATTCAGTACTCTCTAATCGTAGACATGTACAGTTTCACTCGTATTCTGAGCATTAGTTATCTATGGATAGTTTAGTGTTTTTGATCTTTGCAGTCTTGGTGGTCACTGGACCTTCTTTTACTTTATGAAATGTGCATGTTTTAGGTTCTATTTATTATTTATAAAAATATACCACTATTGACAGACTAACAGAGAGACAGACAGAGAGACAAAAGACACACACACACACACACACACACACACACACACACACACACACACACACACACACACACACACACACACACACACACACACACACACACACACACACCACAGACAGATAAACATACACACAGCTATACAGAAAGACAGGCAAGGCACACAGACAGCCAGATAAACATAAAAACGTGCGAATGAACAGACAGAGCAACAGGGCACTTGCAGAGGCAGACTCACAGACAGACAGAAAGACAAACGAACAAAAAATAAAGAGACAGACGGAGATAATTAGCTGTCATTGCTATTTTATGATAGTTTATGTTTTAGAATAATATGTCATGTAGATCAGACAGGCAGACAAGATAGTTTTTGTTGAATAGGACTTCTATGTCCCTTTACTTTATTTACTTTGCGTGTTGCCAGCAGTTTGACAATGTGAACTGTATGTAGCCTTTGCTTGCTATTGTATCTAACTTCATTTAGGAAAATATACTACCACTGACAGACATACAGACAGACAGACAAACGAACAGGAGACAGACTGAGATAATTAGCTATTATTGCTATTGTATGATAGTTTTGTTTCAAACTAATATGTCATTTGGATCAGACAGACAGTCAGAGAGACAGACAGACAGACACAACTGACTGACAAATTCTATACTCAGCCAATCAGTCAATCAACAGCCTCAAAGCAAACTGACATGTAAATTCGGTAGTGCCATGGATCTCAAATGCTTTCGAAATGGAACATCAATTTTACAAATATGAATAGCTATGATGTAAATAATACTCAATTTCTAAAAATACAAACAACTGAAGTCATGCTCTTAGTTCAACCAGTTATCTTATCAATTTTGCAAAATGCAGGATTTTGTCTTCCTTCTTTTTTATATGCATGCCATTATATAGGAGGAGCCTACGACACTAAGTACTTCGTTAGCGCTCCTTACCCCTACCTGCACAACAGGCCGACAAGAAACTACAGGTTAGCAGGTTGAGTAAGTGACAACGGAAAACAACGTTGCATATCAAGTGTTGCAGCTATTGGAAATATTCTGCCTTTATCATATGATGTGTCTTGATTGGGATCGAATCGATCGTTTACATAAGTTCAAATGGCACACGAGTGGATAAGAAAATGACGTGACACCATACCAGAGATACAATACCTTCTAACATGATACACCAAGTTACTGGCAAAAAGATCATTTCGTGTGACCCTATAGAAAAGACGCTGTTTCCTGTTTTATTAAACGTTTGCCAAATGAGTTGATTTGTGTACACGTTAAGGAAATTATTGGCCAACTGTCACATACGTGGGTTGACTGACATGATGTGATGGCTACTCAGGCGGTCTCTGAGTCTCCGCCTATGACATGGCAAGGTTGACCTAGCAGACGCACCTAGGGTGGGAGTTAATTAAGCGAGGTGAATGGTGTAGGTAGTAGCCTGCAGTTTTTTCTTGTTGCACGTACCCAGCTGAAAAAAGATTTTAAAATGTGCAATGCTTGTCTAGAGATGAGGCTGTGTAATACTAAACAGGCCATCTCCAGGAAATGTCTAGAAATGGCTTTGTTTGATGTTGGACCAAATATGGTAATTATAATGTAGGCGTGACGCACATTTCTATCCCATCACGACTGGATTCCTCTCGAATTTACAATTTTACGCTTGAGAACTAGCCAGCACTGCTGTAAATTGACCAGCTTTGTTTGCTTATTTCGTAGAGGCTTCCGATCAGCGGATTGTCAACATGGCGTCTACAGCTGGCTGTGTCGACAAGCAGTTTGAGGAGCGTGTTCTAGATCGCTACCCAGATTTACTTCAAAGCCTCCGTGTCGCTAGAGTATTGGGTCCACTTTTTGCAGACGGCGCTGTCACTAAGAAGGAGTTCGACGACATTTCTGAAGTTTCTTCTCGTAGTGAGCAAGTACAGCGTTTGTTGGATGTCTTGGCTCGTGGTTCATCAAGCACGTTTGACAAGTTCTGTACTGTGATGGATAAAGAGGAAGGACGTCTAGCTGAGACAGGATTTCTACAAGAGCAACCAGATGTTTCTGATCAGCAAGATCTGAAGACAGAAACACCAGCTACTCATGAGGTGAGTATCTCTAATAAGCAATGGGCTACATAAGAGACAGAGTGCATGGTAGGAATGGTTGGATAGTTTAACTTGTAAGTATATCTGTCAATGATTTATATCTGTCAATGATTTTGATTGGGTACTAACCTAAAGTTTGCCTAGTACTATGTGTGTAGTCTTGAGTGATAACTGCATCTAGAATTCACCCATAGTCAGTAGACTAGTTCTCTCCTATAATTCTGATCTCGTGGCAAAAGGACTGGAACCTCACTAGACGTGTAATTGCAAATACTGTGTGAATGAGTTCTGTCTTTGTTATCAGAGTGGGGGAGTTCCATCTTTACTTGTGATTGAGTGATCTGATGGACACTTTATACATTTGTGGACTTGTTTATTGAAGGGTATTGCTCTGAGGCAAGAACCTAGTTGGCAGTTGAAATCTTTGTGCTTTGGTGTGACTCAGTGATTAGAAATTAATGGCTGCAGATAATATCAAGACGCCAAGTTCCGAAAATAGCAACAACTGAAGTCAGACAACTGTAGTTCAACCTCTTTGTCCTATCTAAGTCGCAAATGCAGGATGTCGACTTACTTGTTTCTTGATTATATGCATGCCATTATGTGGGAGGGGCCTACCAGACTAAGTACCTCATTAGCCTTCGTTACTTTTACCTGTACAACAAGCCGACAAGAAACTACAGGTTAGCAGTTCGATTGAGTGACAATGGAAAACAGCGTCACATCGAGGTGTGCATCTATTGGAAATATTCTGCCCAGATCATTTGATGTTGCGCGCAATGGGTTTGAAACCAGATTCAAATGGCACACGAGTGATAAGGGAATGACATAACACAATACGAGAGATAAAATACCTTCCAACATGATACACTAAGCTCCAGTCAAAAAAGACATTTCATGTGGCTCTATAGAAAAGTCGCTTTTTCCTGCTTAATGAAACGTTTTCCAAATGAGTTGATTTGTCTACACGCTAAGCTAGATTTTTGGCCAACCGTGACATATGTGGGTTGACTGACATGTGATAGCTACTCAGGTGGTTTCTGAATCTCAGCTGATGACATATGGCACGAGCTAGCAAACCCTCCCAGGGTTGGCGTGGAGTAAGGTGAATCGCGTAGATAAGATCGAGCCTGCGTTTCTTCTTGTAGCACGCACCCAGCTGACAAGTTTATAGAATGTGCAATGCTTGTCTGTAGATGAAGATGTGCAATACTAAACAGAACACATTCTGTAAATGTCTACAAATAACTTTACTTGTTGTTGACCAAATATGATAATTATAATATATGCGTAACTATAGCACATCCCTATCACAGCTCAGTTCTTCTAGAATTTACAATTTTACGCTTTAGACTAGCAGCAGTACTGCTGAAGAGTACCCAGATTTGTTTGCTTATTTCGTAGAGGCTTATCGACGAGCGGATCGTCAGCTTGGCCTATACAGCTGACGATTGCGACAGGCAGTTTAAGGAGCGTGTTCTAGATCGCTACCCAGATTTACTGCGAAGCCTCAACGTCGCTAGAGTATTGCATCCTCTTTTTCAAGTCGGCGCTATCACTAAGAAGGAGTTTGACGAGATATCAGACATTCGTTCTCGTAATGAGCAAGTGGAAAGTTTGTTGGATGTCTTGTCTCGTGGTCCGTCAAACACGTTTGACAAGTTCTGTACTGTGATGGATAAAGAGCAAGCACGTCTAGCTGAGATAGGCGTTCTACAAGAGCAAGCACATGTTTCTGATCAACCAGAGCTCAAGACAGAAACACAAGCTACTCGTGAGGTGAGTACCTGCATGGTATTGATTTCTAATCAGCTACATGAAAGACAACGTGGTAGCTAGGATATAGTTGGAGAGTTTCTAAACTTATAATTTCATCTGTTTACGAGTTTTATTGTTTCGTTGGGGGTACTTTTGGCAATAAATTGCCTAACTCCTAATTTCTAGAGATTTTTTGTAAAGTGGACGTCATGCCTAATTGGATAATTAGGACTAAAGGTCAATATATGGGAGTCTGCAAGCGCAAAAGCTAGATCAAACTTTTTATGAGTTTACAAAGGGTTTTTGCTTTAAGACTATTAGCTTATGCTTCTAGCAATCTCAGAAGAAGAGACTCAAATTGAAAAACACTCATTGATTACCAGTGTCTTTACAGTATGTCTGTCAATCTGTCTATCTGTCTGCCAATATATATATATATATATATATATATTTAGACAACAGACAGACAGACAGACAGACAGACAGACAGACAAGGCAAACAGACAAACAGACATTTGCTCTATTCTATTTAATATCGTACGTATGCTTGCACACATGTTGTTGTTGTACTAAAAAGCAATGGACTTACATTTGCAGACAGACTCAGACAGATAAACAGGCGGACAGACATACATACATACAGACAGACAAACAGTAAATTCAGTAGACTCTCTAGCTGTAGACATGTAGTGTTTGACTCGTATTCTGATCAATTGTTAGCTAGATAGGTTACAGTTTGTTTGCAGCCTTGGTTGTTGTTGTACATTCTTTTAGTTCATAATATGTAGATGTTTCAGTGTGTATTTATAACAATTTGTGAGACAGACAGACAGAATGCAGGTGTGCTGACAAGAAAACTCGTGATGGTCGGTTCTGGACCTAAGACCCTTAGTAGAAACACTGACTTTGCACAACTTGTATTTAAGTAGCTTCTTTTAAGTTTTATTCTCCATATGGGCTAATGTATTATGTAGTAATTATCATTTAGTGGACTTCAGGTTTGCTGTAGAGTTTGATGGAAATCTTACTGTAATGGAAATATATAACAGACAGACAGACAGATAAACAGGCAAACATGCGGTTAGTCAGACAGACTAACAGGGCACATACAGACAGGCAGACTTACATCCAGACAAAGTAAACAAACAAACAAGAGGCAGATAGAGATAATTAGCTGTTATTGCTATTGTATGATAATTTATGTTTCAAATTTATATATCATATGGATCAAACAGGCGGACAGAGTTACAGACAGACAGACAGACAGACATACAGCCAAACAATGAGACAGACAGACAACTAGACAGAAAATCAACAGACAATCATATACCCAGCCAATCAGTTAGTCAACAGCCTGAATAGCAAACTGTCATGTCAATTACTAGAATATTATTTACATCATGGTTATTCATATTTGTAAAATTTGAGGTTCTGTTTTTAAAAATATTGAGATGGCAGTATATGTATGTATGTATGTATGTATGCATGTATGTATGTATGTATGTATGTATACACACACACACACACACACACACACACATACACACACACACACACACACACACACACACACACACACACACACACACACACACACACACACACACACATGTTTCTGAAAAATAGGAACAACTGAAATCATGCTGACAACTAGTCCAACCACTGCATCCTATCAATGTTACAACATACAGGATTTTGAATTCCTTGTTTCTTGATGCACAAACAATTATGTGGGAGGAGTCTATCACACTAAGTACCTCATTAGCCCTTCTTGCCTTTACTTGTACAGCGACCCAACAAGAAAGTACATGTTAGCAAGTCGATTGATTGACAATGGAAAACAACGTCGCATCCACTATTGCAGTTATTGGAAACATTCTGCCCTGATCATATGATGTTGTGTCCGATGGGGATTGGAACCAAATTTACATAAATTCAAATTGCGCACGAGTGAATAAGGGAATGACGTACGTAACACCGTACTAGAGATACAATACCTTACAACATGATACATCAAATTCCTGTCAATTGGGTCATTTTCTGTGACCTCTAAGGAAAAGCGATGTTTTCTGTTTAATTAATTAAAAGTTTGCCAAATGAGTTGATTTGCGCACAAGCTAAGCAAAATTATTGGCCGACTGTCACATACGTGGGTGGACTGACATGTGATGGCGGTTTCTGAGTCTCCGCCTACGACATTGCACGAGCTAGCAGACGCACCCAGGTGAGGGTGGAACGAGGTGAATCACGTAGATATGATCGAGCTTGCAGTTTCTTCTTTTAGCACGCATCCAGCAACAAGAGTATAGAATGTCCAGCCCTTGTTTAAAGAGGTAGCTGTGTATTACTAAGCAGACCATGATCGCTAAATGTCTGCAAAGTTTTGTTTGTTAGTGACCAAATATGGTAATTATATTATATCCGTATCGCACATTCCTATCACAGTTCGATTCCGGTTGAAGTTATGATTTTTCGCTTGAGACTAGCAGCGATACTGCTGGAGATTGACCAGCTTTGTTTGCTCATTTGATAAGGGCGTATGAACAAGCGGATCATCAACATTGCGTCTACAGCTGAAGGTGACGACAAGCAGTTTGAGGAGCGTGTTCTAGATCGCTACCCAGATCTACAGGGCATCAACGTCGCTAGAGTATTGTATCCACTTTTTCAAGCCGGGGCTGTCACTAAGGAGTTCGACGACATTCCTGACGTTCGTTCTCGTAGTAAACAAGTGAAGTGTCTGTTGGATGTCTTGTCTGGTTGTCTACCAACCACGTTTGACATGTTCTGTACTGTAATGGATAAAGTGCAAGCACGTTCAACTGAGACAAATAGCACTAATACAAGCATTTTAGAAGAAGAAATACATGTTTCTGATCAGCAAGATCTGAATTCAGAAACACAATATATTGATGAGGTGAGAACATCTCTAACTACAGCATAGTTCAAGAGTTTCTAAAATTGCCAAGTTGATCTGTCAACGATTTCAGCATTTGGTTTGGGTATTGGTTGACCACATGATATGTGACATAGTTTTGCTCTAACTTCATCTTCATGTTTGCAAAGTTTTAGCTCCATAAATGAGCATATAAAGGAGCATATAAATCTTCTGTCTTGATATGCTCCTGCTCTGTGTACATACATATATCTTGATCAACTGAGACGTCTCACCTGCCATTGTCAGTACTGTGTAAATGGTCTTTCATTTGTTATCAGATTGGGCGTTGTTTACTTGGGTTGATTAACACATAAGATAAGGAGGTGATGATGCCATAAAGTGGCACACTTCACACACTGTTCTACATGTTAACTTATGCCAGTTGTCCTGACGCATGAGCCTGGCATGAGCAGAGTTGTGCATTAGTGTACATGACTGTAGTGATCAGAATTGGATGGTTGCTGTATATAGATTCTGTCTGCTTCAGATATACTTCTTTTGTTATATAGTAAGTTTGGTTGAATAGCGATTATAACGGGAGAGTAGGGTTTACATGGTTATTGATGAGTGCTTTGTTATTTTGGTGATGCTCGAAGTTGAAGATTCGCTTCTGTGTTTTAGGAAGGACGAACTGCTCTTGATAAACATTTTGAAGCAAAATCAGATGTTCAAAGCAAAGAAGAGGAGGAAGGTAAAACCACACTACACAGTAAGAATAAGGTGTTTAGAATGTGAATGACTTCAACTGAAATTGAGCACATTCGGATAGCAAGTCAGGTTTTGCACTCATACACTGGCACACATACACACGCGCACACGCACGGACACAAACGCACATGCATGCGCACACACACATAAATCGCAAGAATGGCAAACGGCTGTGTGGAAATAGGGATGTATTTTGCGTCGGACAGACTGAGCCTAGATAGGACATTCTTATATGGTGGTTACATGTATAATTAAGTGCCTCCCGTTACTCCAGCCATTTTGCATGTAATTCTTAAAGTAAAGAACTTGCGTTAAAGGCAGCTGAATTTTTCTTTGGATAAAGCATGCTATAAAGCACCTATGTTTATGAAATTCACTTTTGGAAAGGCCATTACGTGCTAAGAGAAATGCTTACACTATAATGCGTATGGGTGAATGTTTTGTCCAAACACGGACCAACACTTGTGCAGTATTTAGTCGGAAAAAGAACACATTTGGTGCGACATTGTCCTCTGTCCTACCAATATTTTCACACTTGATAAGAAGCAACGGTCATGCTCCCAACCAGTTGGATGGGTTTATGTGCACTAAGCAGGAGCTGTAGGCCGTGCTTAGCAATGCCCTGCAGCTTGGCCAGGAACTCGCAGGGGCACCGACTGCGACACCAACTCTGGTTTGGACTCCCGAGGTCCCACCTGGACTCCAATGGTTGATGAAGTTTGTCGCAGTCGCAGCTTTTGCCATCCCCATTTACAACTACTCTCTGTGAGTAGTTTTTGTTGCAGTAGCTTGGGATCATCTATTACTTGAATTCAATCATAGCCTACTTCCACTAGTCCCATCGTTTGTACTATCTGTGCACCTAGTATGGAGTTCGCTGCCTCATTCAGTCCAACAAACTCTGGTCTGTGCTTCTGCCTTGTTTTTCGGATTCCTTACATTCAATACACATTTTCCAAGTTCTTTCATCTTAGCACCACAACATTGTAGATGCTTAGAAGTTTGTCTACAGGTTCCAGCTTTTTGCCTGAAAGCAGGTCACCTAACCTTATCACGTTACAGGTAGCGCGAGTGTCCACTGGGAATTCGACTTTGTATTAGCCATCATAGTGGCTAGTAGGCTATTGACTTCATCTGGGGATAGCGTGAAGCAAAACTTTTACGGTGGCGTAGGAAGATGTCCAAGAGCCGGGTGGGGGCTGTACTGTGGTCAGGATCATATTTAATTAATTAAAAAGAAAAGTACCTCGCTTGATTACACTCTGGCGAAATGATTGGTTTTGTTACACAAATACACAATTCTTTTCATACGCAGGACGCTAATTTATCCCTTTCTTCCACAGCTTGCATCTTTCTTCTGGCATACTTTTGCCACGGTCTTGATAGGTAGGGCGTGACTGCTTCGGTGACTTCAATAGCGGTTTTTCACCAGGAGCTAGGCTTTCTCTTGGTCTGTCTCGAACTTCCAGATCAACGATTGGTATGCTACGACTGTAGCACAGATTAACAACGTAAGGTGTTCCCCCGTTACTCTCATTTGTCTGGTTGTTGCATCAAACGCACATTACATATCCAAACAAATCTCACACCTACAAGAGTTACTTCCTTAGTCCGTTTCTCTCGCATCATATACATGATTTGATCTTGCATTCGATCATCTAGTGATACTCCAAACTGACGCGTTTTGCCAAGGCGCACATTACTTGCCTTGTACCAAACCCTCTCGCTCCGTTGTCCCTGTTCCCGCATGACACAAGGAATTAGGCGTCGTCTCATAGAGTAACGGGGCATGGATGCACGAGAAGGTCTTGTACGAGGCTATGCAGCACAGGATGTATCTTGTAGCTCTTTCACCAGTTTGTGCCCAGTTTGAAATTGAAATATTTCACACATAACGTTTGTCTTGTCTACACAAAGACTTCCATTAATTCTGACATTTTCTCTAACTTTATTTTTCCCGTATCATACTCAAATGGTAGTGCAATGTAGATTTCTCGCGCATTCAAAGCAATTCAAATTATAAGCGTTGGAATTTTGTAATCATCCACTTGTCTATTTCGTCTTGACACTATCTCGTACGACGTTCAGGCATGTTTCCATTTGCTCCAGTTCTGTCCCAGGTCCTACGACTGTAACTCTTTGCTTGAGTGGCATCGGTACAGTTCTTCTAGAGTGACCCTTTCCGGTTCTACCATTGCGTTACCTTGTTGGTTTTCGAATTTGAGTGAAAACAATGACGCGAGACTTGTCGTATTGTCTTTCTGAGTAAACTGTTCTTCGTCATTACCAAATCTAAGACGACTGAGGGCATTCGCCACTCTATTTTGATCTCCTTTTATGTATTCAAGTAGCGAAACAGTATTCTTGTAATTCCGCTATCCATCTGGCACGACGGCCTATGGGTCTTTGGCAGTAGATAGATATTGGAGTGGAAAATGGTCAGTCCGCAGAAAAAATTTTGTTCCAAGCAAATTTTGTCGAAAGTGACGAGTTGCCATTACGACTGAAAGAAGTTTTCTATCATATGTAGAGTATCGTCTCTCTGTCTTAGATAAAACTCTACTAAAATATGCAGTCGGTCGTAGTCCATCTGAACTTTTTGTGCCAGTTCTGCACAGTCCCTACAGTTGATGCATCTGTAGTTAAAACAAATGCTTTATCTGCACAGGATGAGCCAAGATCGGTGCTGTAGACAGTTTTCGCTTTAGAGTATTAGGTGCCTCTTGACAATGATTTGACCACTGAAATTTCTGTTCTCCAGCTAACATAGATGTCGAAGGTGCTACAATTGCAG
>NC_085086.1:7681832-7699087 GCF_963422355.1 Corticium candelabrum | reverse complement strand
TCTTCGGCAAGACTATTGCATACCTGTGTTCCATTGAATGGCAGAAACGTGGTCTGCCACATGCTCATATTTTAGTTTGGTTACCTGCAGAGCACAGCATTCATGCTGATGACATCGATGCCGCTATTTCCGCTGAGTTGCCTGACCCTAACTCTGACAAGGTGCTGTTTGATATAGTCATGACAAACATGATTCATGGCCCTTGCGGTCGCATAGACAAGCACTCACCCTGCATGCGAGATGGAGCATGCACGAAACGTTACCCGAAAGAGTTTAAAAGTGATACTCAGAGCGGCCATGATGGTTATCCATTATATCGACGACGTAAACCCGATGATTGTGGCCATCAAGGAATAAAGAAGATCAAAGGTAACGATGTCTGTATAGACAATCGATGGGTAGTACCTTACTCTCCCTACCTCTGCCGAATGTTTGCCTGTCATATCAACGTAGAGCTTTGTACAAGTGTCAAGTCTATCAAGTATGTCCTAAAGTATGTCAACAAGGGCAGGGACATGGCAGTTTTTTCGCTAGAAAAATCCCAACCTATCGATGAAATAGATCTGTACCAGACAGCAAGATACGTCAGTTGCAGTGAAGCTTGCTGGAGAATACTGAACTTTACCATTCACGATCGTCATCCAGCAGTGACAAACCTTCATGTCCACCTACTAAATGGGCAGAGGGTTGTTTACAATGATCAAAATGCTGTTGCTCTTGCTCAACGTCCACCTAAAACCACGTTGACAGCTTTTTTTGATCTCTGCGCTCGGTATCGTCCAGATCTTGACCAGCTTGCTACGCCCGACCAGAGGTTTGTTCAAAATTTGCTTTATGTAAATGTACCCGAGTACTTCACATTTCATTCAGGCACCAAAACGTGGAACCCTCGAAGGCTTGGCACAGCTGTTTACAGTGATGGTCAAATAACTTCATTTAAAAAAAGTGAGGTCATTGGTCGAGTGTACGCCGTGCATCCTAAGCAACAGGAATGCTTCTTTTTACGCCTTCTGCTTCACCATAAGCGGGGACCTTGCTCTTTTGATGACTTGCTTACGATTGATGCACGAAAGTGCCAGACTTTTCGCGAAGCATGTAACTGCATGGGTTTGTTGGAAGAAGACTTGCATTGGGCCATGGCCATGCAAGAGGCAGCCATGTGAGCCGGAGCATCTACACTACGTGCTCTGTTTGCTGTTATATTGACCACGTGTGATGTTGCTGACCCTCTTGCCATATGGTCTGCATATCGAAATGATATGACTGATGACATACTGCATCAGTGTAGGAGGGAAGCTCGACAGCCTGACATGGACTATAGTGATGATATGTACAACGAGTGTCTCTTTCGACTACAGGAATTAGTACAGCAGATGAGTGGACAGAAACTTGAGCTACTATCAAATGGGAAGACAGCACATTCAACATTCAAGATACCGCTTAATCTCATGACCACAGACCTTCCTATGTGCAACCTCAAGCGAGGTTCATCAAAGGCTACACTCCTACAGGAATGTGCCGTTATATTTTGGGACGAGGCAACCATGGCTAACAAACTAGCTTTTGAGGCTTTAGATCGCACATTACAAGACCTAAGGCAGTCCTCAAGACCATTTGGCGGTATCTTAGTTGTCCTGTCTGGGGACTTTCGTCAGACATTACCAGTCATTCGAGGAGGTACACGTGCCAATGAAATTGATGCCTGCATCAAGTCATCACATTTATGGCAACACGTAGAAACACATTCTTTGACAACTAACATGAGAGCTTATCTCTACGGTGACGCCAACGCTGCTGAGTTTGCAAGTCTCTTGCTGCGAGTTGGGAACGGTCATATACCGGTAGTTGAAGGACGTCATACCATCTTCATTCCAGAAGATCTTGGCACAGTTACCGACTCTCCTCAGACCTTGATAGAGCGAGTGTACCCAAACTTGCAACATCACTACCAAGACTTCCAATGGCTAATGCAACGAGCTATTCTCGCACCACACAATGTCTCCATTCGTGATATTAACTGGGAGATGCTTCAGCTGTTTCCTGGAGAGATAAACATCTATAAATCAATTGATACGGTCAGAGATGATGATGCAGTACACTATCCCTCGGAGTTTCTTAACTCCCTGGAACCTGCTGGTATGCCTCCTCATAAACTGGCTCTAAAGGTGGGAATTCCTCTAATGGTTGTTCGAAATCTGGCTCCTGGGATTGCAAACGGCACACGTCTTATACTAAAGAGAATGATGAACAACTGTCTGGAAGCAACTATTGCTACTGGACCGCATAAAGCCCAGGACGTGTATCTGCCAAAGATACCACTAATTCCCAGTGATACTGGACTACCATTTGAATTCAAACGACTTCAGTTTCCAGTTAAGGTCTGCTTTGCTATGACTATTAACAAGGCACAAGGGCAGACCTTAGCTGTGGCAGGGCTAGATCTACACGAGCCATCCTTTAGCCATGGACAGCTTTATGTTGGCATTTCTAGAGTTGCCTCCAAACATGGACTAACTTTCTTGGCAAAAGAAGGAAAAACCAAAAACGTAGTGTACCAGGAAGTGCTGTCGACAAGATGATCATCTTTATATTCACTGCAGGCATTCATGCCCAACATCACCTATGATGCTGGCCAACAGCGACTGAACCAGGGTTAGCTTAGAAGAGGTTGACTGTTAATAGGAGTGTGCAAGCACTCCATGACATCTCAGACTGTGCCTTTGCATGGCTGTACGTTCAGCCCAACTGAACATTCAAGACACCGCTTTTAATCATGCACACATGGTCAATTAGATAAACATTAATGACTAACGACTAAACAGACAAAACACTACAATAATGCACTAAAAGGTAGGTAGACAATATGTATCACACAGCAACAAACAGGACAAAGTAGACCGTTTTGGCGGCTGCAGCAGCTGGTGATGCATCAATTTCTCAAAGAGACCTATGCTGAAGACATCAAGCAGGTACATAACGTTCAAATACCACCGGAGCGAGAGCTCCAGGTTGAGCATGTCTCAACCAATTTTTTGAGCCAGTATATGCCCTGACCTCCACGTGGTCTGGCTTGGGTTGCACTGACAAGGGCATAAGTTAGTGTAATTGGTTTGTGCTGTGATTGCAACTTTTTTTTGCACAGGGATGATAACCAACACTCTAGACCAGAGAGTTTGGAAATCTACAAAGATCTCTCTATACAAACTGTACGTGACTTGGCTACACCCCCTCTGCCTCTCCAACCATCAAACGCATTTTTAGATACTCTCTGCTGTAATCTCTACCTATAAAAGCGACCTGTCTGTCTGTTTGTGTGTTTTTCTGTACTGTCTGTCTGTCATTAATAGCAAACAGTGTCTGCAAATCAATAATTTGTGTCATTAAACTATTACCCGGGTGTTGTCCCCCCGGGTGTTGTCCCCCGGGCGAAGCCGGGCATTGGAGCTTGTATATATATATATACACACAAACACACTTATAAATTATAAATTAATATTTATTAAATCACGTTTAAGGTTCAAAAATACTACCATAAATACATAAATTGTGGTTTAATGTTACTAAATACTGTATTCTAATAAATTAATTAGTTAATTAACTAATATCAATTAACTAGCAAACTGTACAAACCTCTGTCGTCTTGTGTAATAACTGCATCACGTGAAGCTTTTCTAGAGTCACTTGTTTCTCGAGAAAGTCGATTTCTGCAAAGAAAACGGTTTGTAGCAACCAACATTCCCCATATTGAGGCTCTCCTTTCACTAGCCACTGTTGCTTACTCAGTGTAGTAACTGATCGCAGATAAAGCGCAATTCCGACGATCTGTCAGCATAACAACACATTTCGAACTACTAGCCATTTGTGCACGTGAGAATGGTCTACCGTGCACGTGCAAGTTAAACTTATCCGGGCTATGCATCCGGGATGTGTGAGTGAAGTGGACCCATATTGCATACGCGAGCGATACTTCTTATCCGGGTATTTCAAACGTTCCTTTCCACTTCGACATGGTGAGGCAACAGTAATTCGTACATTTGCTTATCATTTTGCCGCTACATTGTGCGTTTCATTGTAGATTCGTTTTATTCTGATACAAAACAGAGCCGGCAAGACTCGCCTTGCCAAATGGTTCATGCCTTTTGAAGATGACGAGAAACAGAAGCTCATCGAGGAAGTCCACGCTGTTGTTACCGTTCGTGACGCCAAGCACACGAATTTCGTAGAGGTACGATGTTTTCCGTACGTAAAATAGTAAGATTCCCAACCTACCTACGGTGGGGTGGATGATACTCTGTAGATAGGTAGATAGAGTGGTTTGACAGACAGGTAAACAGACAGACAGGTGGACGCCCCCTAAACAAACAAACAGAAGCAATGCATACAAACACAATCACAAACACACTACATCACAAGCACACAAACAAACAACACCCACAATGATACGAACAATTAACGAACACACAAACGAACAAATGCAGAAAAACAAACATGCATGCCACACACAAATTACACAAACACACAAACAAATCACACAAACAAACACACAATCACACATACAAACAAACAAACATGCATGCAAACAAACGAACACACAAATCACGAAACATCAAACACACGCGCGTGCACACACACACACACACACACTCACACACACACAACACACGCACAGACACACACACACACAGACACGGACACACACAAAAATGGACAAATGTCAAGCCCTCCACGTCATGCGATGGAGATAGCTCCACTGCCTCTAGAGACAGGACCTCCATGTGCTACTTGGGAGGCTTGGGGCCAGCTCTACAATCCACCTGGAGCTTGGCCGGAGTCATCCAGGTGCACTGGCTATGGCACAGGTCTGAGACTAGACACCAAGGTTCACAAGTACCTGTCTGCTGCATGATGTTACTTGCATGATGCCAAGCCAGCGTCATGTCCACCCCAGTCAATGACTGGGTACTCATGTCAACCTGCAACCCTGCAAGGTCCCAGATGTTTTCATTCTCCATATGCACTCTCTAACCAATTGAGCTACAGCACCGCACACACACACACACACACACACACACACACACACACACACACACACACACACACACACACACACCATTTATAGTAACTTATACATTATCACAAATATCTTTCTTTAGTTTCGTAGTTTTAAGATTGTCTATCGACGATACGCTGGTCTCTATTTCTGTATCTGTTGTGACGTCGAAGGCAACAACCTTGCCTACCTAGAGGCAATCCACAATTTCGTCGAAGTTCTCAATGAATACTTCCACAACGTTTGCGAGCTTGATCTCGTCTTCAACTTTTACAAGGTAAGGAATTGGCTTCAACAGCGATGCAACACAATCTTTTTGCAAGCCACAACAAATATTATCACTATGCATATAAGCATGGTAGTGTACTTGATTAGTGATTCCATTTTGTAATTTTAAATTTATATTATTTTTTGCATTGTACTGTGTGTGTGTGTGTGTGTGTGTGTGTGTGTGTGTGTGTGTGTGGTGTGTGTGTGTGTGTGTGTGTGTGTGTGTGTGTGTGTGTGTGTGTGTGTGTGTGTGTGTGTGTGTGTATGTGTGTGGTGTGTGCATGTATGTGTGTGTGTGGTGTGTGCATGTATGTGTGTGTCTGTGTGTGTGTGTGTGTGTGTGTGTGTGTGTGTGTGTGTGTGTGTGTGTGTGTGTGTGTGTGTGTATGGTGTGTGTGTGTGTGTGTGTGTGTGTGTGCACGCACGCGTGTGTGCATGCGCGTGTTTGTATGTGACATACACATGTTCAACAGATAACTCTTCAAATGAGCAATCTGCTGTTGTCTCATATCGCATTGATTTGGTATTGTTTGTGTCTAGGTTTATGCTGTTGCTGACGAGATGTTTTTGGCCGGTGAGATCAGAGAGACGAGTCAAACAAAAGTTTTGCTACAACTACAACTTCTGGCGCAGATGGAGTAGCCCGAGAGACGAGCATAGGTGAACGTATGCTGAGTGTGTAGTGTGGGGAGACTTGCGGACGTTATTGTACATGAACACGTATGATGGGGTTGGGTGTTTTCACTTTTGTACTGGAAATAAAGGTTTGTGTTATGTAACCGTCTGTGGTGGTTGGTTGTGTATTGTCTTGTGATATGTGGTGTGAGGATGTTGATAATGCAGGTAGGTAAACAGGTACATATAGACAGGAAGATGGGCATGTGCATTCAGAGTTATGAACAGATGGTTGTAAGAAGAGGCAGGCAGTAGACAGGCAGATGGCAGACAGACAGACAACAGACAGACAGACAACATGCATACGTATAGACAACAAGACAGACAGGCAGAGAGACAGACAGATGACACAGACAGATAGACAGACAGACAGACAACAGATAAACACACAGACAACCGACAGACACATGACACAGACAGACAGACAGACAGACAGTCAGCATAAATACCAGGAATTTTTGAAAAACAGCGCCCAGACAAGAGACTGACCACTGGGCGATCTTTTGGAATCTGTTCTCACGTACAGCCCATGGGCCGTTAATGAGAATCAAGATTGTAGTGCGCGATGTGACATCCCGGCCGAAAGTTGGTTGATATTCCGAGGCTAGTAACGTGCGTTACTGTATTACAGTGTACATACAGGTTTGGCAACCAGACAGCGGTCTTACACTAAAGAAGGAACCTCTAAAGAAACTCCTCACTAGAAGCGTAGGAGGACCGTCTGGTCTGGTTACACTCTTAAGTTTATAAAGACTAAGTATCTAGGCAGGTTGTTGCAAGATGGGTCTCACACTAAGTGAATTGCTTACTCTGTGGTACTCAAGTCAATCTGCCAAGTTCCTATCAACCGCCCGGCACTTATTGAGAACGAATATTCTTCCATAAAAATCCCTTTTTTTTGTATTGCTGCCCTGGGCGCTGTTTTGGAAATTCCCGGTACGTACATACAGACAACAGACAGACAGACAGATATTTCCAAGTTGTCGGATTTGTTGCCTAACACAAAAAAAGTTGCAACATCGTCTAACAACAGAATTTGTACAATCGAAAGCGGATCAGTTGATTGAAACTGATTCTAACCGAGATGCAGCACGATTGCGTTCAATTAGAGGTAAAGGAGCAGGAGCATGGTTAGATTCCATTCCATCTTCAGAGAAGTTTGCACTTTCATCTGGCAATTTTGTCTTGGCGGCTTCTCTCAGATTGGGTCTACCTTTGTCTTTACCACCTTGGGCCACTAAATGTGAATGTGGAAAGTCACTAGATGTTGAAGGGTACCATTTACTAACATGCAAAATGGGTGGAGGCCCAGTTTGGTCTCATAATTCTGTTGTTTTCTGCTTGTCTGAATGCATGAGCAGTCTACAATGCCAGCATCAAATTGAACCAAAAGATAGATATACAGCATTCAACAATAGACCAGACACTGTTGTGTTTGACTCAACATGTGGGGGAAATGTTGAGCTTGATGTGGCGTTTGCTCACCCCTGGAGCCAGGACATTCTGCGTAGTGCAACAACTACGGATGGAGCTGCAGCAAGAAAGAAGAGAAGACATCAAACATAGCAAATATTCTCAAGAGCAGTTGCCTGGAGGGTACACTCCTACCCTTATTCCACTAGTTTTCAAGCACTTTGGTGGGTGGGGAGAAGAAGCATCAACGTTCCTCAATAAACTTTCCAAACTATATAGAGATGAAGAAGGAAGAAACAATCCCTCAGATTTTAAAACACATTGGAGAAGACGCTTGTTAGTACAACTTCAGCGTTGCAATGCCTCGGTGTTGGCTAGAAAGTTGATCAGAGTAACATATGGACAGAATACTGACCAGAGTTTAGATGTTGTTCAACTTTCAATTCAGTAAACTAAATTTGGTTTGTAGGCTCGGTAGGGGAGCTTTTTAATGCTAAATGTTATTTGTGTAATTGTAATTGTAGTTGTGACACTTGTTGTTCATTAGCTGTTACTTTAGTTTCACCTGTATTAGCTTTGATGTATAAAAATATATGAAAATTTGACAGACAGACAACACACAGACAGACAGACAAAATTCAGACAAACAGACAACATACAGACAGACAATCAGACATGAATATATGGACAGTACAGTAAGTACAGACTGACGCACAATAATTAATTAATTAATAGTGCACTTCAATTAGACTTATTTAACCTATTTGGCATAGTTTAAGAGGATGCTGCATTCCATGACTTTGAGTATCCCTCACACCCACAGCCATCTCATACATGCAACAGACGGCCAAAGTGGCTACTTCTGTACACAAACTGAAAGTCAATTTAATGGCCAACACTTACAGCACGTTTTAGGGTCAAACTGATGTACAGTGTTGTACTTGCTGTATCATGTGTCAAGGTATTGCATGTCTGGTGTGGGTGTTGCATCATTCCCTTATCACTCATGTGTCATTTGATCCCAAGTAAACTGATCCCCTCCCCCAATCAGACAAGGTTAATGTCAAGAGCTGCAGCACTCCTTGCAATGTTGCCTTACGTTGCTAACCTGTAGCCTCTTTTCGGCCTGTTGTACAGGTAGGGGTTGATAGTCTTCTGAGGTACTCACTGTGGGTAGGCTACTCCCACATGATCATATGCATATGGCAAACAAGGAAGTGAACTTCCTGTATTGTGTAGCCTTGTCCTCAGACTCATCTAAGCCTGGTAGTGTCCAGTTCCCATATGACACTTTCAGCCTCTCTTCAGCCTCCCCACTTAGGTGAGTCTGGGGACGCAGCTAACTTTGATGGGGTAAAATGATGAGGGTAGCTGTGTCTTGCTTTAGTTGATTGTGTCTTTAGAAATGGCAATACAATGTACACATGTCAGACTTGAGATTGTGATTGAGGCTGATGACTATCTCATTTGTGCTGTGGGTATGCAATTGTCAGTCTGTCTCTTTGTCTGATTTTTATGCATGAACTGGCAATTACCTGTTTGTCTATGTGTCTGTCGGGCTTGTTGGTGTTTCTGTCATCTGTTTGTTAATGGTAGTTGATTTCAAACACGATCAGTATGTAGTTCAATAGACCCTATAGGGCCATTGTTTTCATCTCGTCTCTTCTTGCAGCAGCAGCCCCAGCTTTCTCTCCAGTTTGATTCAAAATATCTGATGCCCTAGGATGTGAAAGAGCCACATCTAACTCCACATTAGCACCTAAGCTGACATTGAACAAACTGCGATATCTGGTTACTGTACCTACCGGATATCTAGGTTCTCTCTTGTGTTGTACCTGAAGCTGTCTTTTTTAAACAATCATCGCATTCACATACTACTGAGTCATGTGCTAAACTGAGCCACCATCCTTTTACAAAGAAGTATATGTGAATGTCTGTCTGTCTGTATGTGTGTCTGTTTACTTGTCTATCTGTTTGTCTGGATCGAGTTTGAGTGGTTAGCAGGTTGCTTAATTTATGTATTTTTGTCTTTTTAGGTGACTGCCGATCGTCTACTGACAAAACGTCTTGACAAAGTGGAGAAATTGGTCATGAGTCTAGTAACAGGGCTGAACAGCTTGAAAGAGGTTAGTTATGAGTGGCTATTCACTCTGTTATTGCATGCATGTTGTCTGTATATGAATATGTACTGTACTGCGATTGAAGAAATTTATATATCCATCTACAGTCTAGACATATAATTGACGAGCGAAGCGACTCTCTCTCTCTTGTCATTTCAATTGAGCTTGAGATATATTATATTTATACATTTATATATTTATTGGCAAGAGAAGCGAGCCTTTCTCTTGTGTCAATTGAGGTCGATATATATATATATATATATATATATATATATATATATATAAATGTATATTTAGACCGCTCCGAAAAAATAGTCTGATTGGTGTAACATGAAGGGGAAAAGACAGGCGGGCTGATTTTTTATTTATTATTTTTATTTTTTTGATATCTGTGATATGGTTTTACCATCGACGTTTGACACGTATCAACGCTTGAACTTGGCATGGAGCTGCACCTCATCATCTAACTCCGCATCTTGTTTGGAGGAAGTGTCTGTGGTAGCAGTTTGCACGCTATGTACATCGTCCACATGATCACCTAATCCAACCTTCGGCAATACCTCACAAAGTCTACAGTTTCCAGACACACAAAGAATCTTGCCATCTCTCAAAACGCGTGCTTCTTCAGACACGGATACGCACAGAGCAACAGAAGACATTTTATTTCTCGGGTATGCGCATGTGCAAAAAATTACCAGTGGCCCTCCAAACATGGGTGGGTGGGTTACCCCAAGCTGACAATTTTTTTCGGTGCGGCCTTATTCATATATTTATATATTAATATATATATATATATATATATATATATATATATATATATATATATATGCTCCAAGGCTTGTTCGTCAGACTATGCTAGATGGCAACACTTGAACTTGGAGCACATCTCTAGACACGTTTTCGCATCAGCACAGTTTTTACAAGCAAATGACCGATATCTATGTTTAAAATGTGGTTTCCCTTACTCAAGTCACTGGAAATGTTGTCGTCGATTTCAGGGCCCTGGAAACTGTCATTATGGTGGCACTATAGTGGATCCAAACAATTCTTTTTGGTTGTCTACAACACAGGCTTCTGTTATACGGGATACTGCAGATAGTGAACAAATTACTGAACGGTCTGAAACCCGAGGTTGTCATATTGGATGTTCAACCACAAGTAAACGTCAGGGTTCCAAAAATCCTGTCGCCAAGTCGCCATATGGCGACCACTTCTAGATGGCTGGCGACTAAACAAACAGTGTGGTCGCCAATTTGGCGACGAAGAAATATTGGTAGCTTTTAGTCTTTCGTGGCAGCGGCTCTTGGATGCGAACCACCTGCTCAGCAGATGGTTTTTTGCATTTCGCTTTCTACTTCTACCATTTAGTGGCACCCTGCGACGTATGCCGCCTACTTAGCACCTTCATACATATCGTGTGACAACGTATCACTTAGCAATCTATTGCTATTCTCTGGTACACCATCATTTTTACGGACTTTAGTGCCTGTACCGATCTGATTGGTATGTGCAATCAGCTCCAGACAAATCCAAGTAAAGACCCGCAGGTGCGTATAATTTTTCAAACAATTGTGGTCACTCCTATCGTTCATAGGCTACACCAACAAATCCAAGCCAACAGCTCTATCATCGACGAGACGTAGTTGAAGGTGACGGCAACTGCCTATTTAGATCCTTTTCTATGCTGTTCAAAGAACCTGACCATCTTGAATTGAGACAAATAAACACTATTATGCAGATGTTTGCAAACAGTGGGCGTAGGAAGTGGCCAAACAAACAGCTTTTCCCCAGCAAGCTACCTGAGTGTCTTTCTATCAAAAGAACTAGACCAAGGACTTAGGTGTACGTCCAGAAGCTCATACGTCTCCTAGTGCTACATAGTAAGAAGGGTTATTCAAACAAAAGTTTCTGCATGTGAAATCTAGGTGTTGAATGAAGCCACGGCGTTTCAGAGATTAACAGAGCTAGCCATAGGAAACCACGTGGGGTGTGAGGTTTTTCCTGAGAGTTACCGGATGTCCTGTTCTCAGCAAATCAGTAGTGGCACTGAGTCATATAGAGAATTTAATTTAAAAAACTCTCAAAGAATGCTCATGTCTTGTTGATGAATAGCCAGGATGTGGATGTGATGACAAATCACATAATCACGTTATTAACATTACAAAACAACACAACTACATTTTGTTTGTTTGTAGGTATTTTGTTTGTTTGTAGGTATTCAATTAGTGGAAAGTTTCTATAAAATATGAATACTCATACTATTACATAAAAAGAATCCCAAGTACCACACTGTAGATTGAGGTGTTTACTAGCCAATGTTCATCCAACATTACTGCAAATTCCTAGTTAGGTCTTAATTTAATGTCAAACATGATAGTCTGGGAAAGGGTCTCAACAGTGATATTAATGACTTGTTTACTTCTGGAATCTCTGACTTAGAAACTAGTGAAAGTTTGGCAACCAACTGTTCCTCTAGGTGGCCAAAGTGGCGACCAGATTCAAACACATTTTTCGAACCCTGCAGCTTCCAGCAGTTATGGTGGGACCATCACCAATCCTATTGTTTCGTGTCTTTTTTCTCGATGCTGTCCTCCAGGATATTGCTCGACATACCAACACAAAGGGGCGATATCGCACTGAGTCTTTGAACTGCCAGTGGCAGCACGACATCTACCCACAGGAGCTGGAGACATTGTTTGGCCTCCTTTTGGGCATGGGAATTGTTCGGTTGCCAGCTATAACAGACTACTGGTCTCATAAACGATTTCTTGGACACATTGATTTCAAGTCTGATGTCTTGCCGTGGTTTAATGCCATCATGCGAGCATTATGGTATGTCATTGTCTATAGACAAGCTGTTGTCAGTAAAGTTTTGATGTAAGTTGTGAATAGATGAACACTTTTATACAACCAAGACTTCCTCAGATCGCAACTGGTCTGGCTGCAGCTGAACCAGCAGCAGCTGCACCACCAGCAGCTGAACTACCAGCAGCTGCACCACCAGCAGTTAGCTGCACCACCAGCAGTTAGCTGCACCACCAGCAGTTAGCTGCACCACCAGCAGTTAGCTGCACCACCAGCAGTTAGCTGCACCACCAGCAGTTAGCTGCACCACCGGCAGTTAGCTGCACCACCAGCAGTTAGCTGCACCACTAGCAGCTGCACTACCAGCACCACCAGCTGCTGCACCAGCAGCCAGACCAGCTCAACCGCCGGCAGACCAGCGACCAGCAAGCAGTAGACCAGGAACCAGCAGACCAGCAACCGGACAATGCAGGTGTACCTGAGGACAGAGACTGTTTAAGATTCGTCCTGTTCTCTACCATGTAAGTACTGCGTAAGTTTTATAACAATGCAGATGTCATTGCAATTACATTTTCAGATCAAGCACACCTGCTGCCAGCTCTACAATCCGGGCCAGAACATTTGTATAGACGAACGAATGCTCAGGTTTAAATGTAATCTGCTGGCACTTGGTTGTTGTGTTTGTTTGTTCTAATGCATTTTTTCACATGTAGATCTGGTATGAAACAGCACATGCCCAAGAAACCCATCAAATGGGAGTGAAAGCTATGGGTCCCAGCAACATCATGCGACCCAAACTTCCCCTTGGGAGGCGGCTACATTGTTGATTTTGACGTATACCTTGGCTCTCAGGAAGGTGCCACCGAGGAAGGCTTGACCTCCAGGGTTGTCATGGAGCTCCTGCAACCCCACACACGTGACGCTCCAGCAAGGTCTCTCGGCAAAGGTTACCATCTATACCTTGACGACTATTATTTATCAAGTAGTGTTTGGTTGTGTTTGTTTGTTTGATTGAGGAGATTTCCACCAATGTTGTTTGTTCTTTAGAACAACTTTTTGAAAAGCTGAGAGACATACACATATACGCAGCTGGCACAATACTTCGATTAAGACGTGGTTTTCCACCCCAGCTGAAGGGCAAATTGTGCCTGGAGGTGGACCAGGGAGGGACAGTGCCTCTATGTAGTCTGGAAAGATAGCGTGGATTGTGCCTTGCTCACTACCATACACACTGGTACGTATGATGGCAACATCGTGGATCGTAGGAGCAAGGCCACTGGGGGTATAGGACTTCAGTTTAGCTAAGTAGATGTGGTGCAGGTTGACATGATCTCTTTCAGGTTCAGCAAAGGAAGTGCCAGCACCTCCAGTCATTCCAGACTACAACAAGCTCATGGGAGGTGTCAACCTCTTCGACCAGATGAAGAGCTATGCGGTCTGGAGGAAGATTTTCTGTTGACCTATAGTTTACCTCCTCAACCTCCTTGAGACCGCTACCACCAATTTGTACATCTTATATAGAAGCTGTACAGACAACAAGGTGATTTTGCTTATATGGGTTGTATAGTTGATATTAATAGTCACCTATCTTTAGATCACTCATAAAAATTTCATTCTGAAGCTGGTCGAAGAGTTAGTTGCTGGTCTAAGTGCCAGCAACGAGTACCAGGCTCAGGGCGCTGGAGGGCAATCTGGCAACGTCGCTGCGGCCCCTGACTACGTCAGGACGACTGTAAGCAAGCATAACATCAACCAGTACTGCAATTGACTGTCATTATTTTTAGGTGTATTGTATGTAGGTTACTGGAGAACCATCGAACATGTATTTATATCTGTTGTGTAGATTGTGGTATTTTTTATGTTTTACTGGTCAGAGAAATTGTATTAAGGTTTATCATCAGTATAGTATGTTAGGTGAATGATGTAGACTAGAGGTAAGTAGATTAGCTAGAACGTGAAAGGCTGGAGGATTCTATTTTTATATATCAAGAAGAATTAATGTAAATAGTTGTATATGGTTGTAGTTATGATGTGGTAATCACAGTCTTGGCTTGAAGGAGAGTAAGTGTGTTTGATACTAGGGCTGGAACTACTAGCTAGCTCTGTGCCTGCAATTATTACCTTGACAGATAAAGGGGCGTGTTCCATGTCTGAAAGTTTCCTTTTTGGGGGTACTCCTGTAGTTGAAATCAACATTTTCCTGTTGCTGTGACGACGTAATACATGTGTGCCAAATGGCGCTTCGAAATTCGCAAGGATGTATTTACAATCGATTTCCTTCTTGTTCTAAGTGCCTGGCGGTGTCTGCGAGGCCCGACAACGTGAAATTCAAAGGGCTAGCTAGCTAGGCAGCCTTCTCGCCAGTCAGAAACGTCTTCCTAGGAGTTCACTAACACGATGAGCTCTTCATCAACTGTTCAAATCGAGGGCATGGAATGCAGCCACGCCCCACCACGTGAAAATCAAGGGATAATGATTGTATCGAAACGAAGCCTCCAGTGACTGACTCAGTTTAGAATAAATTACAATAATTAAAACAAAACAGTCACACTATCAAATACAAGCAAAGCTAGAAGAGCCACAATACAGTCACATGATCGACTGGTGTCAGCATTAATTAATTAATTAAATAATTTTAGATTCAAACAAAATATAAAATGCAAAAGGTTTAGTTATTGCAAACATCTTGTAATCCAAGGATGCAGAATACTTTGACCTATACTGATACAAAGCTAAACAGCTAATTAGTGATAGGTAAGCAACTTGGAATGTAAAAATGTTTTAGCTACAATTGATTAATTAATAGAATCTGATCGATTCCCAAATGTCTCATTCAATCAGCTAGTCGTGTTTGAGAGCTCCCAACAGTACGCTCTATCACTTTCAGCATACAACTTGTAGAGTGTGGGCTCTTGATCACCTTTCTTATTCCAAATGGAATGTCAGTGTTAGCCATTGTTGCCCAGTCCACCTCAACAACTCCCAAGTAATAGCAATTAGCAAAATCAGATCGTCTATGAGCAGCTACACGGCAAACCTCACGCACAACAAAGACCGGGATGTCTGTAATTCTCAAACAGACACCAAGTAGATCATAGCCATACTCACAAATTGTGGTCTTCTAAACATTAGCACTAAAAATCAAATAGAGACATTATATGCGTTTGTTCAGTATGTAACTTATCTACAATATGAAATCAATTGCAGGTGTAAGAACTTGAGGCAAAAAAATTTTCTGGTCGATCTGATGCTACAACTAGGAGAAGATCGACAGCAAAGTATTAGAAAACAAACTTGCATGAAACGTCATCAATAGTAAATTCGAATTGATATCCCTGTACAGTAATCAATATTTGATCAATTTTGTGGTAAACAACAAAACAGTATAGCTGAGACACCTATCTAGCAGTATTGAGTTTCAAAACATTTTTGGACACAGTTTACTTAATTATGTTTGTTCTATATAATACATACACACCCACATACGCACACACATATGCACAAACACACACACACACACACACACACACACACACACACACACACACACACACACACACACACACACACACACACTTATCATCAAGAGACATATATCAATCTGACAGGCTCAATTAACTGTTGAGTTTTCACTCAAGCAATTTGCATATAGTGTTGAGACAAAAAAATGCTTTCACACTAAAAGCGCCTTTACTCAATGGTACATCAAAAATAATAGGCACATGACAATTATACCCATTCGCTCTCACAATTAACAAAACAACTAAACTCAGTTGTGTATGCAAGAAAGACTCACTAAGTATATCCAATTCTGCTTGACCATCAGTGTCAAGACCATCAATGCAAACACACTTATATAGGATAACGTGTGTTAGCAAAGTGATGAGTCAAACAGAAAGAGACAGAAACTAAAAATGTGATACAAATTCAAAAACCTTCACAGTATCACATAAAAAGTACCAATTGTTAAGATGCGGTTTCTGATCGCTGTAACTCGGCCTTCAAATCACTTCGTCGTGCTTTCACGCGTTTATCTGTTATTATCCAATTAAGCAAACTGGGTGCATACTGTCATGCATACGTGACTGTGAGAGTTGGCTGTGTGCTTATCCAAGCCTATAAAACATCACACAAGAAACAGTCACCAACAGACTGACATAACTACAAATTCTACAATCATCACTACAATTCAACAAATTCAAAATTACATCACCTCTTGCACATTAGATGCCATTGCCTTGATGATCAGCTCGGCACACCTCTTCGCCTTCATTCCGGTTGCAATAAGTTTGTCTGTCTTTCCAAATGCTTTGCCATCGGCAAGAAGAGAATTCTTACTGACATTTGTGATAACATGACCAGGCATTATGTTACACACTGAAATGCCCTTGCTGGACATCTGAAAAGAGAAAAAAATTTAGATCAAATAGTATTTAAACAACATATGGTCTTGTCTGAGTAATGTCACACTATCACAGCTTCATCCTTCTAATCAAATTAAAATAACTTCGTTGCAATTGGTCACGTAGTTTGTTCACTTCATGTGTGTGTGTGTGTGTGTGTGTGTGTGTGTGTGTGTGTGTGTGTGTGTGTGTGTGTGTGTGCGTGTGTGTGTGTGTGTGTGTGTGTGTGTTACACTTATGTCTACGTCTACCATGTTATCCTCTAACAAGTCACAATGCAAGGCTGTCATATATATAATCAAAAAATTCTCTCAATTCCAATAGATGCATGACCACATACCTCAAGTCGAAGAGTAGACATATATCCATTCAAAGCAAATTTGGCAGCTGAATAAGGTGCCCTCAATAGATAACCAAATTTCCCAAGAACATAGACAACGTTCACAATCTGACCACACCTACACTCCAGCATATCTAAATTTTCAAAAAACTATTAGTACATTTAAATGAATATATTAA
>NC_085086.1:7641832-7674332 GCF_963422355.1 Corticium candelabrum | reverse complement strand
TTCAAGTTTTGATAAGTCAACTACCAAAGTCCTGTAAATCAATAATTTATTGTTGCATAACAAATTTAAAATTAATTTTTTTAAATTAATATTGCTAAATAATTTATTTTTTATTCTCCCCTTTTTGTATTTTTAAAATATTCAATATATTAATTAAATTTATTAATTAATATTGGTAATTAACCGTCTTAACATTGTATCCATTGTTCAATGACATCTGAACGTTTTCTAGCTTTTCTCTGCTTCTTGATGAAATAATGAGTCGAACTTCTTGCCTAACAATTATCTTAGCCACAACCTCACCAACTGAACAAAAAGGAAAGTGTAAATTCTAAGAATTTTGAGTAGTGATCTTAGTTGCTTGGTTCTTCACTTTATTGTCTTAGTAACAATTAGAAAACTCAAGAACGTGACCTACTGCCTGAAGATGCACCGGTAATCCACCTGACTTAGTCTTTGAAGTGATCTCTCTTTGGGGTTCGCTTCAAGAGGAGACTAACGTCTGCATCAGTCTTACGAAACTTCCTAAAAACGTAGAACAACACTGTCACACCAACGAGCAGCAAAAACAAAGCGACGAAAGCCATAGAGAAGCATACGTACAGAGTGTTGGTAGAATGATAGCAATGCATACGGTAATCGGGCATGATTGCGCTAGAGAGTCAGTGGTACGAGGCTATCTAGCCTTGAACCCAAGCCCTCTTGCGCGTACGAAGCTATCATAGGATCTAGACATGATAAAAATAATGCGCGGTAAATGCGCCCCATTTTGTACGGCAACGATGTGGAATGTCAATAATAATGCTCTGACCGCTACGTTAGCAAAACTTTCAACTTGAGAAAGAATCCAAATGTAAAGGATACACACACAACAATAAACACTACTAACTAGACAAGGTACGTTATGAAGTCAGAATACAGTTTTCAAAAAAAGTTTGGCATTATTTCGATATCATATTTAGTCTTTAATGTTATTAATAATTAATTAAATAATTAACAAAGAAATTATAAACTTAATTAATTAAATTAATCAGCAAGACAACCATTAATTTAAAATTTTGGTGAAGGTGTATAGCAAAGATACTATTTTTGCATATGCATGTAGTTCGACTCATTACATTTCATCACAGTGGAAGATCCATGGTTTTACTGAGGGGTGTCGCAGTGATAATTATTACGTATGACGTCATCATGAATCAATTAAATTTGCCATTTTCAGTATTAAAAACGCGGTTAAATTTTAGCACAAGCGCATTGCTAGTAGACTTCAGTCACGGATCCAGGAAACTGCTAAAGAGACGTGGCCTAAGACAAATTGAAGCACAAAGTAAATAACAGCCTACACTAAAACCTCAAACAAATAGATTGTCTTACTTAGGCATGTGTATGCTCTTTCATGCACTACTAAGTCATGCTACGCACACGATCGTCACAAGCCAATCATAAGCACTATCAAAATCTGACCTGTGAGAGCCTGAAGTGTCAGGGTCTAACTCAGGTGAGAGCTGGAAAGAATTTGCAAGTAAATTTAGTAGCCCTCTAGATTTCATAGTCTGGCAAAAAAGAGCAAACGATGTTAATTTATTCAAGATTGATTATTCATGATCTACTAGCCTAAAATGCTACAACTAGAATGATTGTACCAGATTTCTATCGAAATCGAAGAGTTCCAGATTTTACTGACTCGGAGACGTTCGCTGGGCGCGCAGTGTGCTGCATCCACCACTACATCAAGACGCAAAACACAGTAATTGTTAGACAAATAACGTTCAGACTGCATTGAACCGTGGATACACTATTAATTAAGTCCAATACAAAATATTCTAAAATAACTGAACTTTTTCCTTAATTTAAGTAAGAAACAATCTAAAAAATTGTTTGTAAGGAAATAAGTGTTAGCTTTTGACGTTTTATTTATTAAAAATTCTAAACGCAGCATGACAGCATACCTAGATGTTTTAGCAGCAAAGTTGTCTGATGTAGAAGAATGTTTTAGGTTACCATTAAAGAACGCTCACTCTTAGCCGGTCGACCGAATAGATTGCGGCTCTAGATAGAGAATGTCTTTCGCGACAGACTTGGATCTCTGCAGCTCTTGGCCTGATAAAAACACAAACCCTATTCAATACTTGAATTTGATATGCCTGGAGGAACGAGGATACGCTACTCCACTGACCATAGCAGTGTGTATCTACAGGAGAGGATCTGAAGTAACTAGGCAGCGACAGAACGACACTTATAACGCACTAATTATCTTCTTTAGTATGACTATTATTTGCCACTACGCTATTCTACAGAAAAATTCCAGTTTCTATAGACGGGACTGTGTATGGGCGTAAAGCTACCCGGCCGAAGGCGTTGATAGGCCCATGCCCATGCAATGTCTGTACATCAGACCAGATGTCTGGATGCACAACCTGATATGAATGGGGGAGCTGTAGGAGGGAGAGATCCAGAGACAGACACAAGTCTATTCATGACTTGCTACGCGCCACTACTACATCGAATAAACGTGTTGACACATACACCTGCATGAGATGTGGACTCCAGCCTTTGCAATTGCGCGTTTAGCGTTAGCAGATAGACATGCCGATTGCGGCCAATGTTCATACACAAGTTCAAGGTCAAATCCATAGCAAAAGCATAATTAAATATTTTATGTACATACAAAAATAAATAAACTTCAAAGGATAAGAAAAAACATCAAACTGCACATAAGCTTAACAGTATTTGCACTTAACACTGTTTTTCGTTTAATTTTCCAATTACATTTTAATTGTGTCTGTATTTTCTCTCTGTGCTTTCCATCAACAGGACTTTTAGGAAAGACAACCCTTTTGAATTGACCTTAAAAGCTTTTGAAGATGGTCAATCAATAGTTGTGCGAAACTTTAGAGAGAGCCATAATCATGAAAAATGAAGAGTAAGAATAACTAATTCAGCTTGTCTATGTACATGTACTGTACGAACACATACCGTATTATCTCTAACATAAACACGTCCTTAATTTTTCAAAGAGCCTGATAGATGTGTCTTTATTAGAGACGAGACTGTGTCTTATACAATTTCAATTTGTTTAAATCAACTGTGCTTACATTAGCAATACAATTTAGCTATCATTTAGCTTTCGAATACTAGTAATAGGTACTTCGGGTGATGCGTGCATTTATTGAAGACTGTTTCTTTCATTTTTTATGTGGTCCAGTATTGTGCTTTCATTGGACACGTAACTGTATTGGAGACCTGTGTTTATATTAGAGACAATACGGTATTCACCAATATGATAGCTGCATTCATACTAAATAATATTATTTGAATATTATAAACCTACAAGAACTATTAATACAACTACCATTCAGAGAAAACTACCATTAAAAACAAAGGAGAAGGTGAAAAGCCATTACAACTAAAAGCAAATAAAGAGATGATTCAGGACAAGCTGGCAGAAATGACAGGAAACGCAGTGCTGCTAAAAGACTTAAGCAATATTGGTACCGGTATGAGAGCTGGAAAGACAAGAAATGGTTTGAATACAGCTGTAAAGCAACTTACAGACAAATATGGTACATGGCTGTTGTAAACAGCTTTTCTTGAAGTTGACTTTTTTATGCGTTGTGGTGTTTTGCTTGTAGGAGATAGTGTGAATGTTGTCGTCAGTGACACTGACTTGTTACAAGGCATCTGCTTTGAGGATGAGGAGATGAAGCAGGCGTTTGCAGCATACCCAGAACTGCTATGTATTGATGCGATTTACAAGGTGCTTGAATTGAAATTTCCTCTCTATGTAATGCTTATAGATGATGGCAATGGCCGTTCTGAAGTGGCTGCTGCATTTTTGTTATAGAAGAAACCAAGGCATCAATTTCATGCTCAGCAAATATTTTCAAAGAAAACAATCCTTAATTAATTAATGAAAGTCTGTAAGAGTGATAATGGCTAATAAAGAAATGACAGAGAGGGGTGTTCTTGCTGCCAGTTTTCTTTCTGCTGCTATTTTAATATGCTTATACCACACATTGCGATCGTATCTAAGAGAGATAATGATGGAGAAAATCGGCATTACCTCTGGCTAGCGAAGCATGTGCCTTGAAATGGTACAGCAAATGGCCTACGCTCCAAGTGAAAAATGAATTTGAATCAGTACAGGCAGTTTTACAATTGCGCTCCTCCGATTGTGTTGAAGTATTTTGATGATCAGTGGCACCTTATTAGGAAGCAATGAACGATGGGGATAAAGTATAGAACAAGGAATTGCCTCAAAAATACCAACAATAGGTTGGAGTCCCTGAATGCAAAGTTCAAATCAGTAATTTTACGATACTCATCTCTAGAAATATTTGTTGACAAGTTCTTTCTATTTACGAGTGCTTTGATCAGAACGAGACTATCAAGCAAGCCTGTCTACTCTCCAAGTACTTGTAACATGCCATTCTATCACTGATGCAGCACTGATTAACTATGTGAAGTATCTTACACTTACGCTAAATAAAAGGGAGAAACGCTTCTCAACGATTGAAAGAGAATGCTTGGCGATCGTCTGGAGTGTGAAGAAGTTAAGAACATTTTTGTATGGAAGAGAATTTGTCCTTCAAACAGATCACCAGCCTCTAACATACCTTAAGCAAGCAAGATTTTTGAACGATCGAGTGATGCGTTGGGCGCTATATTTACAGAATTACCACATGAAGATTTAAATGGTAAAAGGGACGGAGAACAAGGCTGATTTTCTAAGCCGCATGGAATGACTTCGATGTCTACTACATGAGTACGAAGATGTGCTGAAAGCAAATCTTTTCTAGAGCAATATTTTCTAGAGCAGGGAGTTGTGTAACGTAGAGACATGTGACATATAAGTCGGTGATTGTGATTGGTCATTGGATCGGTATTGTGTTGGACTGAGCTAGGGTAGTATAAGAAGCGGTATTGATTCTGATTGAGTTAGATTTGACTGAGTAGCGGTAGCGAGTAGCATTTGATTAAGATTGTGTTTACAATATACGGCAAGGTCGACCGTTAGGGCAGACTACGCGTCCTCTCACGTAAGGTGCTGCTGTCCGTCTTCGGAAACTCTGCAACACTACACTAAAGTCCTAGATGTGACATCCAAATACAAACAGATGGACAGACTGACAAACTAACTGAGAGACAAGCAGAAAGACAGACAGATAAACAGACAGACAAACAGACAGACACAAGCACAAGCACATACACACACAGGCACAACAAACAAAATAAATAAAACAGGCGAACAAACAGACAACAGAAAAACAAACAAAAAACAAGTATACAAAAAGACAAAAAAATAAACAGACAGACAAATTGACAAACCAGTAAATAGACAAACAAACATACATACAAACAAGAGACATGTATACACGTAAGCTACTGTACCCAGACAGACAGTATCCTATCACTCATTATCCTTACCCATGTTTCTCCTCCTACAGTTTGATGGTAAAAGATAAGATGGGTTGGTGTCACGTAAAGACTGCTTTTGTGTGTTTTCTTGTTTGAGAACCTTTTTCTGCAAGTGAACGTCATTAATCTAGACAAATCGAGACTTCTACGCTTATTCAACGCAGAAAAACGAGTTAATACCTTGGATGTACTAATGTCCTCCATCTGCAGACGACAAGATGCTCTGGAAAATAACCAAGTTGTAGCCTCTAACGCACGCTAAAATTCTTACCCTCGAAGTCCCAAATAGCCGCGCTTCCTTTAAGTTTTGTAAATATTTTAATTAATGAATTAATTAATACGCCATTGTTTATGTGTGATAACGCCAATAGGACTCGCTGACATTATACTGCAGGCATTTTCTGTGTCTGCCTGTTTTGCTTTCCATCATTTTCCTTGATTTGATGCAGCAAACGAAATGTACAAGTCCAATAATACGTATATCATGTTGAACAGAATCTCGATAAAGTATTGTTTACAGAAAGTATTTTTCAATTTCATTGATAGCACATCGCTATTCGTTTCAGAGCGTTTACAAATAAATTTAAAAATAATGACACAAAGATATGTCCCTAAATCGAATTCACGTGACACATAATTACCTTAATTATTTGTTTGGATAAATGAGTTCTACTACATCATACCCAAATATATCACATGCCTCCTTCCTTAAACCCATTTTCAAAAGCGTTTGAACAATCAAGTCACAAGTAGCTCGTCTGCCCATTGCCTCTCTCCATTCTTCTAACATGGCTTGAGCGCGCACAAATGGCTCTCTGTATTTAACAGTGATAACGTCCGTTCTCTTTGTAGGAAACATATTTGCTGAAAGACGGGCCCCGAATTCCTGCCATCTGTGAGATACTTCACCAGCAACTTTCACTAACAGCTGAGAACTCAACTCGCCATCAAGATTAGACACTTGTAACTGTTGACAAACTCCAGATGTTAGAGTTGACACACTTGAATCAGCAGGTTCCCTTTCTGAAATAGAACAAGAGATGTTTCAATGACATCATTTCAGACATTATATGATTCTTAGCTACAACGGACAATCCTCATACTCACTACAAGCTAATACTCAACTGTCAATGTATAAAGTCATTGCTGCTACTCCTTCTCTGGAGGCTGCCTTCAGTGAGTCCAAACACCATAGATAAGCCAAGGACACATCTAATTTGACGTCTGCGCCTAAATCTGGGTCAAAAACGAGGATGTCCAATCTCTTGTTACTGTTGACGTACCGGTATTGTGGCTCTAGTTTGTGCCGCAAGTTGAGTTGAGAAAGGCAGTTGGACCATCCTGACACAATAAAGTCTTACATGTGATTAAATCGTATCCTTGGATGTCCGGTTCTTTCCCACAGTCACAACAATTGCTCGATGCAGGAATGTCACATCCCAACAGTATCATAGTTGCAAAACGAAACTCTTGTGATGAAAGTGCAACATGTTTTGAGGACGGAAGTGCCGTCACCCAAGCTTCAGCTCTTCTATCTGACAATGAATGCAAACAAGCTCTGTCTCTGATTGCATTTAGTTGTTGTTGAGAAGGTAGTCAACATCAACCTTCAGATTTTGTTCAGTAAGCCTTTGCTGCAATTTCACGTTATCATTGATCATGTCTGACAGTAATTGCCTCTCCGGCACCGTTTTATGAAGATTATGGCCTATAGATCCCACAGAATCAGCATCCAAAAGGAGGTTGTTTACAGATTCTTCAAGATCATGAAAACGCTTTGGGGGATCACGGAGAGAGTGTGCCCAACTAGAGACAAATGCTACGTGCAAAATTTTCGATGGTGGTGATAGACCAAACCCACCGCAACTCATTGCTAAGGTAGCTTGATACCATTTCAAATTTGAAATTGTTACAATTCCAATAATATTTTGGAAACTTGATCTTGTCAAGAAATCACGAACTTCACAAGCCTGTTGGATCAACAGGGGTAGAACTGTACGGACCAGGTCTTTACCCTTGAAACGTAACAATGTCTCAACAACAACATTGAGGGTCTTCAAGGCCTGGAATTTGCGCACAAAGAAAACTTCCGAAATCTGCAAACTGGTAGCAAGACATCATAACAAATGACCCTTCTCCAATTACTGTTTCCAGATTGATAATACCATTTTGTACAACAGGAATTGTGTTTGAGGCTGCAATTGCTTAAAAACCAACTGAGAGGGGCATAGATTAACACTTCTTTTCAGCAACTTTCAATCCGATATTGGCGAGAGAAGAGGAGAGGTCAGAGAGAGCTGAAAAAACGTTACTGCTTGTGCCCAGAAGAAAGACATCATCTAGATATATATCCCAGGACAACGACTTCCTGGTGTTGGCTTCGGAAGAAAGACAAGTGGATGAATGACAATAGAAAAGAATGCTGGACCTAAGGAATCTCCTTGATGAACACCTTCTTGTGAATTGGTGTTGACAGGCTCGTTACCATACAAATATACGGAGGACTGACTGTACTGTATATTTGAGATGCATGGTTGTATATATCTGGGGATGTGCCACGAAATTTGTTGAGCACATGCCCTCGCTATACCGCATTGAAAGCATTTTTAAGGTCAGACTTGACATCATTACAGTCATCGTGCGAAGATAACAATAGTTGAATATGTTGTATAAAAGTTGTGCTCTGCACTCTGTGGCAGAAAAACTCCAAAACTATCTGTCTGTCTGTCGGTCTGATCCACATGATATATTATTTTGAAAAATGAACTATCTTACAATAGCAATAACGCTAATTATTTCAGTCTGTTTCTAGTTTGTGTGTCTATTTGTCTTCCTCTGCATGTGATCTTTTACTCTGTCTGGGTGTCTGTGCGTCTGTCTGTCTGTCTATGTTTCTGTTTATCTGTCTGTCTTTGTGTCTGTCTCTTTGCCACTCCATGCCCTCTGTTGGTCTGTCTGTCACCGCACGTTTGTGTGTTTATTTGTCTTTCTATCTGTCTGGCTGTCCGGCTATTATCTGTCTCTCTCTCTTTGTGTCCGTCTGTATGTCTGTCTCTCTGTCAGTCTGTCAATTGTAGTAAATTTTCATGAAGATAAGCTAAACAGCCACATTATCATAAACTAAGATAATGTCCAGCGACAACCAAGGCCTCAAGAAATCTCTAAACTATCTATAGCCAACTACTGCTAAGAATACAAGTCAAACAGTACATGTCCAAGAATAAATGTAAGTCAATTGATGTCTCTGTCTGTTTGTCTCTCCGTCTGTCTGTGAAGACCTCTGGTTTATAGTATAAACTCAAGTTGTGCACAAGTATATATATATATATATATATATATATATATATATATATATATATATACGATATATTTAAAAAGAACAACTGTTTGTTTGTCTGTTTGCCTCGTCTGTCTGTCCGTCTCTCTGTTTGAGTGTGTATGTATCTGTCTGTCTGTCTGTCTGTCTGTTGCCTTAGTATATGTATTTAGGCAGACCGATAGACAGATTGACAGACATACGGAAACTGGTAATCAATGTGTGTTTAAAAAGTAGAAAATTGATGATTGACCGGCGCTCATCTACAGAAGAAATGCTCTGGAGCTTCCCTGATCTTTTCGTAGTAACCAACACAAAGCAGGAAGCGTAATGTGGTGCTAGCTAGTGACCATGAAGTAGTTGACTAGATCAGCAAGCTAGATAACTTGTTGGCGAATGGAAATCGTAAAGCTGAAATAGGCCATGCATCTTACCCTACGAATCAATTAGAGCGGATGTCTGTTGGTTACAGTTAAACGAACAAGCGGCCATTTTGAATAACGTCTAAGGAGTGCCATCTGACTGAATTTATAAGTGTACATTGTTAAGAACGGTCGGTGTGAATGGTACGCGTGTTAAAAAAATTCTAGACTTAACCAAGTCATTGATAATACCACTATACATTGTTCTTTCAACGCCAGACTGAATTGTACATTCTCTTTAACGTCCCAATGAATTAAACACGGATACTTTATTTAACACCGACTGAATTTAAGACAACGCATGTACTGTCCAGATTAGGGGCATACTCAACGACACGGCCTTTTAGTGTGGAAAATAGAAAGGACGACGAAGTTGTGAGTCAAACAGTAGACTGCCGTGTGTTCTAAAAAGTTGCTTCTGGTTCTTCAACTTCCGGTAACGCGTTATAACGGGCGTGGTGTAGTGTGAAGTCAATGAGGGGAGACTTCACGCTAGCGTGTAGTGTAAACAAAGGAATTTGTGGCGAAAGAATGGTTCGGTGTTGCGTGGCTGCAGGATGCACCAATTCGCGCAAGTCATACGCATTCGCGTTTCGATTTCCGAAAATCCTCAAGCTAAGAAAAGAAAGGGAATCGTAAAATATTGACGACAATTGCAGAGACGTCTGTGTCGTCCGGGCGACTGCTACTGAGTACAAAGCGTCTTACTGAGTGGACAAGAGTCTGCAGTAGCGACGTTTAGCTTGATTGCTTCGAAATACGTACAGCCAGGTCTATTCAAGAGCTTGGTCTGGGTTGTAGAAGAGCGTAATTGAGGCCACCATTTTCCATCTACCTGCCTCCACACTTCAAGGTCGCAGCACTCTGGAACCTTTGCAAAAGAAAAGGAGAACCGTAATTGAGAAGCGGGAAGGTAAGAAAGACTCTCGCGCAGAAACAAAGTAATGCAAATGGCTAAGAGAGGTCAGATTGTTGATGACACTAGATGACTCGCCTCTTGATCATCATTTGTAGTAAATGCAGTCGTAAGCGTTACAGTATACTGTACGGTGAAGTCAAACCTTGTGTCAACGTGAATTCAACGTACGTACTTCAAATCATTTTATTCGTTTCCTCACGTACAGCACTAGAGTTTTGCATGAACTCACCAGTACAGTGTGCCACTATTGTTGCTAGTATTCGACCAGATGACAACTCCGGATGTACCTTTATCTCACCTAAATACAATTCAAAAATATACATACTGTAGAACAGGCAGATGCATGTTAGCTTATAAAATACTTACCATAATCACGCTGGTCTTCAACATGTTTTCGAATTCTTTCCGCAACGCGAGTTACGAAACCAGTAACGTTTTCATCAGTTTCCTTCTCAATACCTGTAATTTGAGACAACTCTCTTAAGATTGTGATGGAAGATTCCCCGCAATCGTCGGCTCTAATCTTGTAAAATACTGGTATGATTTTCTTGTAACGTGAGTCAAACCTAAGTGGATCACTTTCAACTTTGCAAAATTCAAAAGCTGCTTTAACTTCTGCTTCTGGATAGCGTTTTCCTTTGAACTTATGACTGAGTATAACGACAAATAGAGGCGACTGTCTTATGGCTTCCGCAATGTCTGTCTGTGCCACGCGTCCCTCTAGCAAAGAAACTTTATCGAAAAACGAAACAATTTTATGTTTCTCTTTGAGCTCTTTGCTTAATAGAGAGACAAAGTCTTCTTTGTCTTCGCCTGCATGACACAAAAACACGTCGTACTTCCAGCCTTGAGAATGTAACACAGGAAGAAAAGGCTGGAAATCACAGACATGAATATTTAAGTATAATAATAACAATTTACACTCTTTACAAAGTATATACCGTTAATTTATTATTGCCATCAGTGGTATCTGTCTCTCCTGCCGTCGAACTGACTCCAGATGATGCTGACGGTACTCCAATTCCGGTTTGATGAGAAGATACATCTGACATTGAAAAATTCTATAGTTAACTTAATTGACAAAATCAGAATTGCAAATTATAAAAGTTTTCAAATCACTATTTTCCAACATCTACGACTGTATGTAGCAAGGATGAACACACACACACACACACACACACACACACACACACACACGCGCGCGCACACACACACACACACACACACACACACACACACACACACACACACACACACACACACACACACACACACACACACACACACACACACACACACACACACACACACACACACACACACACACACACACACACACACACACACACACACACACACACACACACACACACACACACACACACACACACACACACACACACACACACACACACACACACACACACACACACACACACACACACACACACACACACACACACACACACACACACACACACACACACACACACACACACACACACACACACACACACACACACACACACACACACACACACACACACACACAACACACGCAAAGTAATAAAAAGTAACTGTTTGTGTAGTATTAACCGAATGTCATTTTTGCCTACTGTAAGACGTGTTTTCTAAATAGGCAATTTTTCATGGCGATAACTTTTAAACCTATAAGAGCCATTTGCGGAGAACAATACTAATTAATATATCCCCTTAAATGCCCTGTCTTGATGTCTACTCCATGCGTCAGAAGTGTCTCTTTGGCTGTTTGATTCTTGAGAGTGATTTGGTAATGATCACGTTGTACTTTTGCTATGCAGCATACTTCATCGTAGCGTACGCTTGCAACACCGCCTCGTTTACATCGTCATATAACACAGACAAGCTTTCATCTACTATAATCTTCAGTGACAAGTCGCGTACAATGTGCGCCGCAATTGTGACTTGGACGAAACGCACAAGCGCAGTCACTCGTACGGCAGAGAAACTCTGCGCACAAGACAGAAAGCGACGAACAGACACGCAATGGACCTGAAACGGTTGTTTGCCTTTCTGTACTTCGTTTCTTCGTAGACGGAGACTTCTCGATAACGGGTCACTCGATCAGTCGAAGACAAAGAAGGAAAACCGGTTTCAAATGACGCGTTCTTCGTATCAAACAGTAGATAAAGACTTTAGCTATTAAAATATGATCGACATTGAGACCGAAAAATCTCCAAAGAAGAAAACACGGCCAAATAGGTAGCTCACAGAAACCGTAGACATCCCATCTATCTGTCTATCTACGAGCTTCTTTTATTGTCATGTATCCGCTACAGAATACAACAATAAGCGTCTTATAATGCATCCGCAGTCTTTCCAAAATTGGCATCTCCTGTAACACCGATGATCCCGCTAAGACTAGCTAAAGAAAACTAAATTGGGAAGAAATTACGTTTCAAGCAACAAAAATTTCTGTTAAACAAGACAAACACTGGAAATACTAGCTTTTTCTGGTAACCCAGCAGCGATAGAAACTTCTGATGACTGCCTGAATGATGTTGTCAAAAAGGATGTCCATGTCTCGTTTGAACGGCTTGCACACTCGGGCCAGTGATCGTTTCGTTTCGGTGAAAATGAAACATCTTGAACCAACAATTAGCTGAAGCAATTCTGTTTGATAAGAGGACTCGCCATTCTGCACAAGATCTTCATATCGTAGATGTTTTCTTGCTTTAGTATCTTCCGCCACCGGCTCAAAACAGTACAGACAATTCAAGGAGCCAAGACTTTTTCAACTTGCGACTGTAAACGACAAAGTCTGGACGCAACGTCGTAAGTGACATTTTGTTCGGAAACTGATAAGGCAGAGAAGGCAGATCACAAAGAACTTGATAGTCCGAAGAAATGTTATACTTGATAAAGTAGTAAAGAAGTGCAAGAACATTGTCATGCCTCTCCTTGTAAAGACCAAGTCTCAACAATTCCGGGCAAGGGTTAAGGAAATGACAAAGGGACTCCGGTTGTTGACATAGAGAACACTAGTTGGACTCCATTCTTTCACAAACAGAAGTTCAAAGCAGTTGGAAGAGTCTTTTGGATAGCATTAAATGCCCAATTGAACAGGTTGTCATGCAGATGCTTCAATGATATTGACCATTAAGCCGCCTCTAAATCTTCACACCTTACGCTAGCACCTTGTACTGACAGTAACGATAAATGACGAAAATGACTCTGACAATTAACCTCAGTGGTTTGTTTCTTGATAAATTTCAGACTTTAAAAAAACCCACATGTAAGAGAGTGCTCTAACAAGAAGGCGCTAAGCAAGAATCGAGAGGATAACGACTGTGCTTCGTCACTGAAATTTGCGGAAGCCAAAGTTCTTAGACAAACATTGTTCGAGTTAGTAAATCGTAAAAGGCAAGAACACTGGAGACTGTGGAACAAAACAAAAGGTCGAGGAAGGTGAAATCCACCACGATTAGTGTTCAAGAATAAACGGGTTAGTATGGTACAGTGAGCAAGTCCGACAAATTTCTTCAGACATCTCGTGACTACCGTATCAAGATGACTTTGAATCCAAGAAAGAGGCAGACTAAAAATGCTGAGTAACCCAGCTAGTCGAGGTAACACAGCCTTCTTGTAAAGTTGGCATTTGTTGAAGTGGGACAACGCCGGTTTGTCGACTTGAGCAAACAGGTAGTTAACACGATCCAACCACTCGGACTTGACGACATCACAATGCAAGTCGGCAGAAATCGGTAACCCCAAGTATCTGTAACTCTTCTTCTGTCTATCTGTCTGTCTATCTATCTGTATGTATACATTGAATGCAGCAGTTGTAGCGTCGCGCTTTTTGGTAGAACTCGCATTCTTCGTCATTTGCATTGTACATCCGATTTGTGAAAGCTGCCTCAAGGGCGGCGGAGTTGGGAAAGGGCTCGAGCACCTCCAACTTGAAGCACAGCCTCTATCTTTGTCCTTTCATGCTCTGCCCCTAACTTGTGAGTCACTTCACCGCCCCTGTGCCTATATGTATGTATCACTTATTATACACAATGGAAAAGGCTGAGTGATTACGAAAACTAGTACAGTGGCGTAGGAAGATGTTCATGAGTAGAGGAGGTACCGTGGATGTCATCATCACTAAACAAAAACTACCTCGACTGCAAGACCTTAAAAAATTTGCAAAAGTCAACTAGCACAGAAAATTTTAATTCCTACAGTGAGCGAGGGTACTGCAGCCCCCACTCTTCCGGTTACTACGCCGGTGTCGTACAGGAAGTTTTCAACACAAATTTGGCGTCGCGGGGTTGCTTCTTTGAATTTTTACAATTGACCGATGGTCCCCATTCGCAAAATTTGACAGAGAGATCGTGGATGTTTTCGTTTATCCGCCATTTCAAAGCTTATTAGGATTTTTTTAAAAAAACAAGCATCCTTCTGCTAGGGAATTTTCCCACCAGATTAGAACTACAATTACGTCACAAGGACCGCTGATGGCAAAAATACTGCAATAGACAGCATACTATATCTAGAGTTAGAAAAGACAAGTACTCAATTTAAATATCACTGCTTGATCATCTACAAATGTGCTCAACTAGACTACATACATGCAAAATTTAGTTTCCCGGCTCTCATAGAGCAAACACATCAATAACGTCAATGTCGTCATTTATCACAACGCCTTTAATTAAAATTGCCTTCGATTTCTATTCGACGTCGGAGAACTAGGTCTCAGTCAGAAAACGGGCATTATACGTCTTCTTCATAAGGAGAATGACCATCTCGATCTTCAAAATATGCGTCCAATATCGTTGCTGACAGTGGACTTCAAGATATTGGCCAAAATTTTTGTCAACAGGATTACATCGGTGCTGGCGTCTTTAGTTCATCTGGGTGACCCTCAGGCTCAGCCATTCTTACATAGTGACTATGCGTCACTATCAAAGAGAACTCTCACCAAATCAACCATCTATCAGATCAAAGCTGTCACTTCATGACACAAACCTTTGCAACCGTTTACTGCAGAAGTTTACCGTAACGAAGAAATAAAGCATTGAAATTCACTTGCGTGGGCGTGTTTCGTACCCGTATGTAGCATAAGCGTAACTTTGATTGTTGGTTAGCAAGGAAGACTGATACCTGTGCAAATTTCAAGGAAAGGATTGTGGGACATACGGCGTCAAGTTGTGATTTATTGACTAAAGCAAACTGGGACCCCAAAGTTCACGCAAGTATCGACTGGGTCAATACAACCGTGGAGCGTCAAAAGGAGACCCTTCTTAGATTAGTTCATATATCATGTCTCGCTGAATTTGGGTTCGTTAGGAGCACTTGGTATGGTTAAACCTAAAGTATTTTAATTCCAGAGAATAAGACTTTGTGCTACATACAGGGAATCGTCTTTTAACAACTTGTTGCCCATTCTCTACTTCTGTGGCTGTCTGGACCGTAGGTTTCCTGCAGGAAGATACTAGGCCTTGTATATTTCTTTCAACAAGTTTTAGTGTTTGGTGAGAGTTCTCCTCTAAGTGCCTACGTGTTAAAAACAGTGACCCTGTACTTTAATTAAATTGACCCCAATGAGCCTGGGACAAAAGTGACCCAACTAAACGGCATCAGTTGTATAGATACTTCTATCTAGTATCACAGTTGCAGCAAGAGGTCAATAAATTAGTTACAATAGATGCCATGCAACTCAGAGAGAATCCTGTCTATTAATTGTAAAGAGAAACTATACAGACAATAAATAATAATCTTTGGTATGCATTTGCAGGATACAAATAACCTTTTTGTTCTTCCATAGACTAAACCAGAATTGCACAGCTTCAATAAAAGCAATCAATCATCTGGATAAATATAAAGCAGTACTTTCTGTTTGGTGTGTGTGTGTGTGTGTGTGTGTGTGTGTGTGTGTGTGTGTGTGTGTGTGTGTGTGTGTGTGTGTGTGTGCATGCAACGATAAATTAATTTACTAACAACTAATCTAATCTGCCGTGGGGAGAACGGGATGGTGGGCTAGTGGTGTCTCTATACTAACATGCAAGATATTTGCTTTAGTAAATCCTTACTCTCAAAGCTGTCTTGACGAAGTCGCGTGACCAGATCGTTTAGAGTAGGATCTCCAACATCACTGAGAACTTCACAAAATCTGTCAAATGATCCAACGCTTTGCTTGCGCAGCACACCTAGAATTTCCTTCGCCACTTCTTCTTCTGACTTGTACTTAGATAATTTGTTAAACTCTTCCTCCTCCGATGCAGTAAGAAGATGTTTGCTATAGAGTCTAGACACAAGGTGATGCCGACTTGGAGATAACAACTCGGCCACCTCCATGTATTGGGGCCTCAAATGAGTTTCCCATTTAGGGTCTATTCCTACAGCCATATAAGTAACTAACAAATCATTTAACTAAAAAATTACACAAACTTACCTAAGGTAGACTGAGACATGATTTTCTTTGCTGTACTGTACGTTGTACTCTAACTCCGCAGGTAGATATAAAAAAGGGGAGGAGTTTGACTACGGTGAAACGGAAATGAATACTGGAAGTCGATGTTGCGACAAATCGTACGTATCGAGTAACTAGACAGTGCACTTACAATGATGAACACGGTGCAAATTCCCTCAATTCCTGGATTTTAGATTGACCAACAAACCAGACTCGAATTTAGCGCGCGCTAAAACAAGAAACTTTTAGTGGCTTTTTTGAATTTAGATAAAATTGTTACAACCTCTTACAACCTTACATTTGGGATTGGTGAAGTTGTTCGCATGATTTTTACCAAATACCTTCTCGCCGACTGATATCACAAATGGACAGAGTCAGCTACGCGAGACTACGTTCGCAGAGTGTACACGCGGGGGGAGATGACCGGCTGGACTCTCGAACCTAGACGTGTACCTGCTTTCTCCAAATTTCTATGACAATCTGGGTATGCGAGGGATACATTTTATCCGGGTATTTCAAACGTTGCTTCCACTTCAACATGGTGAGACAACAGTAATTCGTACATTTGCTTATCGTTATGTCGCTACATTGTGCGTTTCATTGTAGATTCGTTTTATTCTGATACAAAACAGAGCCGGCAAGACTCGCCTTGCCAAATGGTTCATGCCTTTTGAAGATGACGAGAAACAGAAGCTCATCGAAGAAGTCCACGCCGTTGTTACCGTTCGTGACGCCAAGCACACGAATTTCGTAGAGGTAGGATGTTTTTCGTACATGAAATAGTAGGATTCCCAACCTACCTACGGTGGGGTGGCTGATACTGTAGTCTGCAGATAGGTAGATAGAGTGGTTTGACGGTGAAGTGGGTTGACAGACAAGTAAACAGACAGACAGGTGGACACCCCAAACAAACAGCAACAAATGCATGCAAACAAACAATCACAAACACACAATCACAAACACAAACAAACAACACCCACAATCATACAAACAATTATAGGAACACACAAACAAGAAACAAATGCAGACAAACAAATATACATGCAAATAAACACAAATTACACAAACTCAAACAACAGGCACACACAATCATACGAACACACACACACACACACACACACACACACACACACACACACACACACACACACACACACACACTCATGCACACACACACACACACACACACACACACACACACACACACACACATACACACACACGCAAAATGGACAGGGGTGAAGCCCTCCAAGTCATCCGACGTCAACCTTAAGTTTAGTTGCGGAGATAGCTCCCCTGCCTCTAGAGACGGGGCCTCCATGTGCTACTTGGGATGCCTAGGGCCAGCTCTACAATCCACTTGGAGCTTGGCCGGAGTCATCCAGGTGCACTGACTATGGCGCAGCTCTGAGACTGGACACCAAGGTTCACAAGTACCCGTCTGCTGCATGATGTTACTTGCATTATGTTATTTGCATGATTCCAAGCCAGCAGTCAAGTCCAGCCCAGTCAATGACCAGCTACTCAATTATACTTCTGAGTCGGGAGAAGGAATTGTGTATAAGCTTAAGGATATTATGCCATAGCTCGCAATTACTGTGACTTGAACCTGCAACCCTGCATGGTCCTGGATGTTTTCATGCTCCAAATGCACTCTCTAACCAGTTCAACTACAGCACCACACACACACACGCACACACACACACACACACACCCTTTACAGTAACTTCTGCATTATCACAAATATTTTTCTCTAGTTTCGTAGTTTTAAGATTGTCTATCGACGATACGCTGGTCTCTACTTCTGTATCTGTTGTGATGTCGAAGACAACAACCTCGCCTACCTAGAGGCAATCCACAATTTCGTCGAAGTTCTCAATGAATACTTCCACAACGTTTGCGAGCTTGATCTCGTCTTTAACTTTTACAAGGTAAGGAATTGGCTTCAGCAGCAGTGCAATGCAATCTTTTTGCAAGCCACTACTAATATTATCACTATGCGTATAGACATAGTAGTGTACTTGACTAATTTTATTTTGTAATTTTAATTGCGTAATATTTGTTTGCATTTTACTGTGTGTGTGTGTGTGTGTGTGTGTGTGTGTGTGTGTGTGTGTGTGTGTGCGTGTGTGCATGCATGCAAGTGTTTGTATGTGACATACACATGTTCAACAGATAACTCTTCAAATGAGCAATCTGCTGTTGTGTCTTATATCCCATTGATTTGGTATCGTTTGTGTATATAGGTTTATGCCGTTGTTGACGAGATGTTTTTGGCCGGTGAGATCAGAGAGACGAGTCAGACGAAAGTTTTGCGACAACTGCAACTTCTGGCGCAGATGGAGTAGCCCGAGAGACAAGCATAGGTGAACATATGCTGAGTGTGTAGTGTGTGGAGACTTGCGGACGTTATTGTACATGAACACGTATGATGGGTGGGGTGTTTTCACTTTTGTGCTTGAAATAAAGGTTTGTGTTATGTCACCGTTTGTGGTGGTTGGTTGTGTATTGAATTGTGATGTGTGGATGTTGATAATGCAGGTAGGTAAACAGGTACATATAGACAGAAAGATGGGCATGTGCGGACGCAGTTATGAACAGATAGATGTAGGAAGAGACAGGCAGCAGACAGATAGACAGATAGCAGACAGACAGACAGATAGCAGACAGACAACTTACATACGAAAAGACAACAAGACAGACAGATAACAGACAGTCAGAGAGACAGACAGACAACATGCAGACAGACAGACAACAGATAAACAGTCAGACAGACAGACAGACAGACAACACACAGACAGACAGACAACACAAATACAGACATACAGCATATATACCAGGAATTTCGAAAACAGCGCCCAGACAAAAGACTGCCCACTGGATGATCTTTGGAATCTGTTCTCATTTACAGCCCATGGGCCGTTAATGAGAATCAAGATTGTAGTGTGTGATTCAACATCACGGCCAAAAGGTGGTTGATATTCCGAGGGTGTAGTAGTAACGTGTGTTACTGTACTAGTGTATGTGCAGGTTTAGCAACCAGACAGCGGTCTTACACTGTGGACTAAAGAAGGAACCTCTAAAGAAACACCTGACCAGAAGCGTTGGAGGACTGTCAGGTCCGTTTATACTCGTAACTTTATAAAGACTAAGTATCTAGGCAGCTCGTTGCAAGATGGGCCTCACACTAAGTGACTTGCCTACTCTGTGGTACTCAAGTCAATCAGCCAATTTCCTATGAACCGGCCAGGTGCTTATTGAGAACGGATATTCTTCCATAAAAATCCCATTTCCATATCACTGCCCTTTGCGCTGTTTTGGAAATTCCCGGTACATACTTACAGACAACAGACACAGACAGACAGACAGACAGACAACAGACAGACACACTATACAGACAGACAAACAAAATTCAGACAAACGGACAACATACAGATGGACAATCAGACGTGAATAAGGGACAGTACAGTACAGACTGACACATTATAATTAATTAATTTATAGTGCACTTCAGTTAGAATTAAACCTTTTTGGCATAGTAGAAGAGGATGTTGCATTCGATGACTTTGAGTATTCCTCGCACCCACAGCCATCTCATACATGCAACAGACAGCCACAGTGGCTACTTGTGTACACAAACTGAAAGTCAATTTATTGGCCAACTCTTACAGCACGTTTTAGGGTCAAACTGATGTACAGTGTTGTACTTGGTGTATCATGTGTAAAGGTATTGTATGTCTGGTGTGGGTGTTGCATTATTGCCTTATCACTTGTGTGTCATTTGATCCCAAGTAAACTGATCCCCTCTCCCCCCCCAATCAGATGGCAATCAGACCAGATTAATGTCAAGAGCTGCAGCACTTGATGCAACATTGCTTTATATTGCTAACCAGTAGTCTGTTTTAGCCTGTTGTACAGGTAGGGGTTGATAGGCTCATGAGGTACTCACAGTGGGTAGGCACTCCCACTTGATCCTATGCATATGGAGAAACAAGGAAGTCAACATCCTGTATTGTGTGACTTTGATGGAGTAAAATGATTGGGGTAGTTGTATCTTGCTTTAGTCGATTGTGTCTTTAGAAATGGCAATACAATGTACACATGTCAGACTCGAGGTTGTGATTGAGACTGATGACTGTCTGATTGGTTGCTGTGGGTATGGTATTGTCAGTCTGTCTCTTAGCCTGATATATTGTTTTTATGCATGAACTGTCATACAACAGCAATACGGGCAATTACCTATGTTTGTCTATCTGTCTACCTGGCCTGTTGGTCTGTCTGTCTATCTTTTTGTCAATGGTAGTTGATTTCAAACACGATCACTATGTAGTTCAATAGACCCTATAGGGCCATTGTTTTCTTCTCGTCTCTTCTTGCAGCAGCTGCCCCATCTTTCTCTCCAGCTTGATTCAAAATACTGTACAACCAGAAAATCGTGCATACATAATATTGTGCGATTTAGTCCAAAATCACTCCTTTGACTCTATTGTGCGGTTTTAATTGTGCGATTGGCAGCCATGTACACTCATGGCATTGCAGTTCCACCTTGTACAAATCATGGAACTTGCGGACTGTCGACTCAGACACATTCCAGCACAGTTGCCTAGTGAAATGTCTGACTGCTGCAGCAGGCCCGTGGTGGGCTGTATACTTTCCAATAGCTGCCCTCACTTCCTCACGGCATGTGTGCTGGTTTGTCGTCTTTCTTCGTTTGGCCATAGGTAGGAGGTCGTTATCTTCATCTCCAACGGCATCATTGGCGGCCTCTTCCTCTGCATTAAACAGAACAGGGACAAATATGCCTTTGTCTTTGGCATAATATGGAAGAAACTGATGTTCGGTAACAGGTGCTAAAGAATTACGCATGCGCAATAGGTTTGTGTTGTGCGGATGCAATTTGTGCAATGTCAGTTCGACTGCACGAAACGCTCGATATAATGGACGGCATGATTTCTGGTTTTACGGTATCTGATGCCCAAGGATGTGAAAGAGCTACATGTAACTCCACATTAGCACCTGACCTGACATCGAACACAGCGATATCTGGTTACTGTACCTACCAGATCTCTAGGTTCTCTCTTGTGATATATCTTAAGCTGTCGTTTTAAACAATCATCCCATTCACATACTACTGAATCATGTGCCAAACTGGGCCACCGTCCTTTTTACAAGTAAGTATAAGTCAGGGTTCGAAAATGCGTTTTAATCTGGTCGCCAGTTTGGCCACATAGACAAACGATTGGTCGCCAAACTTTCACTAGCTTCTAGGTCAGAGATTCCAGAAGTAATCAAGTCGTTAATATCACTGTTGAGACCCTTTCCCAGATTATCATGTTTGACATTAAATTAATACCTAAACAGTAACGTTGGATGAACATTGTAGATAGGAAGTAAACACATCAATCTACAGTATTATGCTTGGGATTCTTTCTATGTAATACTATGAGTATTCATATTTTATCCTAACTTTCAACTAATTGCTACCCCATTCACACGAGCACAGCTCCAAACTGAGCCGAGCCGAGCCAAGCCAGCCTGGGCTAATGAAGTGAGCCAGCCCTTGTTCACACGACGTTCTGACAAAGCGAGCCAGCGAAGTTTTAGTAGGAGTGTCTCTTGGTGCACACGCTAGATACAGACGTCGCCATGAAACAAGCTGTCCGCGCTTACTTCTCGCTGGCACTAGAACAGTCTGCGGAAATATCGAGGATAAGTATCGAGCGTAGACGTCGACGTCGTCTTCATTTTGACAGGCACTGCACAACCGAACTGAACCAAACCGTGCTGGCATGGCAACTTGAGGTGGGCCAACTCAGCACGGTTCGGTTCGGTTCGGCCGGCATTCACGCGACGAAGTGAAACCGAGCCAAACCGTGCCGGTACAGTTACAAATGCTCTTGTGAATGGGGTATAAAAGTGTCTAGCTATAACCAAAGATGTGGTTTGTCATCACATCGACATCCTGGCAATCCATCCAATAAGACATGAGCATTCTTTGGTTGAGTAGATGTAGATAAGAGCGTTTCTTTCCTTATGACTCAGTGCCGCTATTGTTTTGGCACGTAATGTGCAGTGTATATATATATATATATATATATATATATATATATATATATATATATAAGTCTGATCGGTCTGTCTGTCTGTAACACCAATCACACCAAAACTGCAAAGTCGATCGCCGCGAAATCGTGCATGAAGATTGCATTCCACACCACAATGCAAACGCACGCTTCAGTATTTAGACGGTCCGCTCTCTAGGAATCGACCCCCAAATGAAATCTCGCGATGACGCGACCACGGCGTGACTTGATTCGTTGTTACTCGATATATACGTAAGTGCTAAGTAGACGGCCTACTTCACAGTGTGCCACTAAATGGTAGATTTAGAAAGTGGCAACACAGTGTAACGCAAAACATATCTGCTGAGCAGGTGGTTCGCATCCAAGAGCCGCTGCCACAAAAGACTAAAAACTACCAAATATTTCTAGTCGCCAAATTGGCAACTACAATGCTCGTTTAGTCGGCAACCACCTAGAAGTGGTCGCCATATGGCGAATTGTTGACCGGATTTTTCAAACCCTGATAAGTGATTGTCTGTCTATTTGCATGTGTGTCTGTAATTATTCGTTGGTCTGTCTGCCTACCTGTCTATCTGTCTGCCTATCTATCTACCTGTTGGTCTGCCTATGTGCTTGTCTATCTGCCTATCTGCCTGCTTGTCTGATCTGTCTGTCTGTGTCTGTGCATCTGTCTGTGTGTCTGTGTCTGTCTGTCTGTCTATCTGTTGCTCTGTGTTTGTGCGTCTGTCTATCTGTTGGTCTGTCTGCCCGCCTGTCTGTCAAATACATCTGTCTATCTGTCTGATTTCTAAATATATGTAGTTTGATAGACACATAGGCAGACAAAGACACAAGAACACAGTAATGCTCAATGTTTACCTGTCACTTGGAGTCTCCTCTCCAGTGATTGCCAAAAGTACAAGCCAATAGTCTAAAATGTAAGGAACCTTTGTAAAGCAGGCACACTCGACATATCCGACCAAACAGCAACCATCCTCTGTTGAACGAGTCACACAGACATGTCAACTGCCAGCTTCATGCCTCATGGCAGCAATCCTTTAGTTAGCAAGTCAAGCAAAGTGTGAAGTGTGTTTGTGTGTAGCATCATTACCCCTTATCTCCTGTGTGTTACTCAATCCCAAGTAAATAACTCCCCCACTCTGATTATCAGATAACAACACAGAGAGCAGCCGTTCACACAGCACCTGCAATCACAGCTGAGACTCTACCTCACTCAAGACAATACAATATCTATTGTGTTTCATTTTGTTGTCGTTGTCTCACTGTAAATGTTTCAGTTGTCTTGTGAGGGTGGACTCCTCCTCCCACGTCATCACATGACGATGCAGACAGGTAGTCCATGCTATAGCAAGGTCACCACTCCATTGTGCAGTGACTGCATGGACAGACAGATGTGGATAGTCAAGTAAACTGTAGTAGGGCAAACAGACAGATAGACAGGAACAGTAGATATGTGGATTCGGAAATGGAGATTGATGTGAAGAGAGTTGGGAACAGGCACACAATGGACAGAGAAATAAGTACTAATCTTGGTGTATGACTGATGGGGAGACAGATGGACAGATTGCCAAACAGACAGACAGAGGAATGAACAAACAGACATACACTGATCCAGACAGACAGACATACAAACAGGGATAAACGGAGACACAGACAGACACACAGAGGAATGAACTGACAGACAGACAGAGGTACGACTGACATACATACATATGCACAGAGACAGACATATAGACAGAGCGACCAATCTACTGATTTAAATGTGGAGTAATAAGAATCAGAGGAGATGGACAGACTGACAAATGAGAGACATACATACAGACAGACAGACAACTAAACAAACTTACTGACAGATGGACAGACAGACAGATATATTGGCAGATGGACACTGGCACACAGACAAACAGGCATACTGACAGATGGACAGACAGACAGACAAACAAAAATAGACAAACCCATGATCAGACACACATTCGTCTTCAAACACTCATGGCACCGTCCATTCTATTGCACAGTAACACAACTAAATATTATCGCTTAACCCCCAATACAGTTTGCCAATATAAATCTACCAAACATCGCTCTATACCTACTCAATCCATTGGTCATTATCGACGTTATCATCCTAAGATGCCGTAATTGCTAATATCCCAGATGTTGCTAAATAATCCACTCGGTCACTGACTGAACAACCGGGCTAGAGTCGGACGCTAAATACTGAAGGCTTCTACTGCGCCTGCGCAAGCCACGACCATGCTGCGTGTCACCTGGACTCTGCAGCTCTTTGAGAACGTTTGATGTTCCTCCTCGTATGACGCATGGATGTTCGGTCGTGTCGTCTTCTGCACTGCAGATGCTGAGCGTTGCACCGGCCAGACGAGCTCCGACGCCGTGCATGGCTGTATGGTCGGCGAGGTTGTCCTCGCTCTTGGATTTGATGAGACGAGCGGGCTGTCAATGGAAAGAGTGATGAACAGGTGGACGTTGAAACATGCATACAAACACATGGGGACACACACACACACACACACACACACACACAACATGGTTTTGTATTTAACATTAGCATAAATTTTGATGCAAAATGCAAAGCTTAAACTAGCCTCTACTTTTGAGTGTCGAAATTGGCTCTAAACCAATGCAGCTGAACATGAAATGAGCTCAACTGATACGCCTACACGACAACAGTTGCAGATAAAAATAAAACAATTGCAGAAATGCAATATGATGATGTCATTATAATTAATGACGTCATAAATGTTACTTTTTGATGGTAATAAACCATTTGATGTATAAACATGCCATTAGAGTTTCGAAGGTAAAAATCGAAGAAGTAAACATGTACTGTAAAACATGGTGGTAGAAATGCTCGAGTCAAATTGCATGTTTCATGTCACAAAAAATGTATACAAGCAGACAAACACACGATCGACAGACATGCAGCCGTATGCGTCACTTACTGAACGAAACATTGAGCCACTCAGTCGTTTCAGTCGCTTTGATAATGACGGTCGCTTCTTCACACTGGAGGTTGACATTGGTGTAACGGGTTGGCTGCCGCTGTCTGTGGGACTGTTTTCTTTTATGGTGAGCTCGTCTTGGCTTTGTTCGTGCTCGTTGGTCTTCGACTTGAATAATCCTGAATTTCTCCTAGAGACAGAGGTGTGTGGAGATATGCCTTTGTCTGTTACGGTGGTCTAATGTATTGTGAGATGCATCCCTTCGATACAATAGTTTAGTGTATTGAGAGATGCATCCTTCCAATACAAAGTCTAGTGTACTGTGAGATGCATCCCTCCAATACAGTAGTTTAGTGTATTGAAATATGCATCCTTCCAATACAATAGTCTACTGTATGTGAGATGCATCCCTTCAATACAATAGTCTAATGTATTGTGAGATGTATCCCTTTAATACAATAGTCTACTGTATTGTGAGCCGCATCCCTCCAACACTACAACATAGATATTACTTCTTTGCTTTCTTCAATTTCTTTCCCCCATGTGGAGACATCTTCCATTTATAAGGTTGAGGCACTAGACCTCCACCAACCTCATTACAACCATCAGCGACAATACACCCGTCAGCTGTCTGAGCATCACAGCATTCAACAACTACGAATAACAGATGAGAATCAAAGCATCATGACAGTCAAAGAAATGTGTGTGTGTGTGTGTGTGTGTGTGTGTGTGTGTGTGTGTGTGGTGTGTGTGTTTGTGTGTGTGACCATCCAACATACTTGGCATTTCCGATTCACTCGTCACATCGCTCACTGGCGTCGGAAAATAAGCTCTCAACACTCTCCCTGGCGTCACAGTCACGTGACCATCACTCATGAGGTGAGATGACTGACTGCTGGACTTGCCCAAGTTCAATGCCATACTAGGAAGGACACCCCTCCGCAAAATAGCTTGTCTACAATGACAACAACAAGGTCAAGTGTAGAGTACCATGCAGGTTCGTTTGTGTGTGAGTGTGTGTGTGTGTGTGTGTGTGTGTGTGTGTGTGTGTGTGTGTGAGTGGGTGGTGTGTGTGTGTGTGTGTGTGTGTGTGTGTGTGTGTGTGTGTGTGTGTGTGTGTGTAGCAAAACCAAGAGAAACGGACGAGCAAAATCAAATGTCTGCATCTTAAAAAATTGTCAAATACCACAGCGATACAGAGAGACATTCCCATGTGTCCATCTCACCGGCGCACGTCTCAGCCTCTCATTTAATTAAATTGAACTGCAGTATGTCTCTTTGTCTGTCCACTGTTCTAGTTTCACTGATGTCTGTCTATGTATCTACCTTGCCCGTTGGTATCGTTTGTCTCTTTTGTCTGTCCAGTCACCAACACGTCCAAACAACTGACATTCACATCATCGTCATCCATGAGTCAAGTCATCAACTACAATATGTCAATGACAGTGCTCTATGTTACAGCTCAATCTATTGATTTATTGACCAATACTCGCTTGATTATTACCCCACCCAAACGGTTGGCCAAAGTAAGAGTTCAAGTATGGGATGGGGTCTTTCTCAAAAAGTGATACCTAAAGTTGTTAATTGGTGCCACTACATCAAATATAGAAACTTAGTGTACTACACAGTATCTGCGTTATCTAAACCTTCAATTACGTGATTGACCGACATGCAATAGTTAATTGAAGAAGACAGCATTTCTACAGGCACAAATCTAGCAAAGACACTTGGGCCAAGTTGGGCCAGCAGCTTACTTGAGCACTGGGGCACTAATGAAGTGAGTATGGTAAATGATTGAGTAGTAAATTTAGGTTACCGTTTGCTTGCAGAGAATAATCCGGGTTCTTCTGTAGCTTTCCTCTTCCCCGGAGACCGACAGGCTTGCTGTTCTGACGTTCTTTCGTGGACTAGAGTTGTAACTGTAGAATACATGGATAGTGAAACTGGGTATGGCAATGACATCCAGAAGTACACAATAAGACACACACACACACACACACACACACACACACACACACACACACACACACACACACACACACACACACACACACAAATGGATAAGCAGCTGCCAGTAAACAGTAATGCCACCAGCCAGATGGCTGGGTTCCTGTGCACTAAGCAGGAGCTATGGGCCGTGCTAAGCAATCTCCTGGAGCCTGGCCAGGTGCTCGCAGGAGCACCGACTGCGATGCCAACCGTGGTGTGGACACCCGAATTCCCTCCCGGATCCCGGTGGCTGAGGGACTTTGTCGCAGTCAGAGGCCTTTGTTACCCCAGGCAAAGAACAAGAACACATTTATACTCCTGAGTCAAGAGAGGTAATTGCGTGCAAGGAAAAAGTCATAGCTCGCCATCATTGTGACTTGAACCTGCAACCGTGCAAAGTCACGGATGTAATCGCTCCTTAAGATGACTCTCTAACCAACTGAGCTAACACACACACACACACACACACACACACACACACACACACACACACACACACACACACACACACACACACACACACACACACCAGACTAACTCAAGTACAATGGTCATAGTCACCTCGTTCTGCAGTCGTTGCTCTATGTATTGATCTACCATCTAAAATCGGTATCAAACGAGGCTGTGGCAATGGACTATCAACTTCCATGGTATCCTCTTCCCTGTCTTCGGTCTCCTCAGTTTGTTGGAATTCTATCGAGAAACCACAGTTGTATACATCAGTCAACAGATCACAGGTCAATTAGTCTAGTGTACTGTGAGATGCATCTCTCCAATATAAATAGTCTAATGTATTGAAAGATGCATCCCTCCAATACAATAGTGCAGTGTGAGATGCATCCCTCCAATACACTGTACTGTGAGATGCATTCCTCCAATACTATAGTCTAATGTATTATGAGATGCATCCCTCCAATACAAAAGCCAAATTTAATGTGAGATGCATCACTCCTATACAATAGTCTAATGTATTGAGAGATGCATCCCTCCAATACATTGTACAGTGAGATGCATTCCTCCAATACAATAGTCACAGAGCTAAACACAAGTGTACTAGTGGCTCCCCGATTGTTTATTCAAATAAACTGGTTCAATCATCATCATGTATTGTGAGATGCATCCCTCCAATACAATAGACTAATGCATTGTGAGATGCATCCCTCTAATACAATCTTCCCAGATGTCCTCACCATTATCAACATGTATAAGTCGATCGTGGAGCTCCATGGCCGTAGGCCGACTTAATTTCCTCGATCCATTCTTTCGTGATCCAGCGAGCCGACCGAGACTGTGACCAATTCCACTAATGAATCCTAAGACAACATACACACGTGTCATGCCATACAAACACCAAAGCATATGTAAGTGTGATCAAGAGTAAAAGAAACAAAAAAGAGTAAACATAAAGTCATCTACGGTGGGATCACACAACCAGTGCACCAACCGAAAATTGTGCTCTTCCACGTTTAAAGAGACATTTCGGAGATTTGCGTTAATGCAACATTTCAGAGACGCGCGCTAACGTACATTTGCAGCAAAAAGCAATGGCTGCATGTGCTGATGGAAGTGACAAGAACTGCAACGCAAGGTTACAGTTGAGTCTAGTTTTACGACAAGGCACCGTTCGGTGTGTGGTAAAAACAGCTGTTCATATGTGGTCTGTCGCACATGAATACAACTAAACGGATAAAGAGGCGAGCGGTATTGGCGTCCAGATCCGTTTCGGCGTCCACCGCGATGCACTGACTGCTGCCGATGTCACGTAATGTTACACGTGATGGAGAGAAAACTCTCTTCAGCGTCACGTTAGAAAAGCTTTGCCCGCTTGATAAGTATGAGTAAGTTGTGCATAAGTGTTTCAGCTACTGAACCAAACAGCACGCTTTGCAAACTGCGATCTACGGTAGGTATTCGAGAAGTTAGAGCCCCGAACAAAAAAGTTACAAACTCGTCTGATAGAATTTATCATTTAATCAGTCAAAAGCATACGTAAGCATATCTCGTTCTGTAAATGCGTCAAATGTCTCAATTTGATTGTTGGTAACCAACAATCAAAGGTGTATGCTGGGCGCAATTTACTAGAGCATGTGGCCGAAATGTTCCTTTAATCACGGGGCATCGATTTCATTGAGAATTTACTAATTTGCTAATCAATTTGTCTATATTGGACAGTTCAACTTGTCCCAGATTTTGGTAAAATTTTCATGTATAAATATTTATGAATCATATTGATATGTTACTCTGTTCGAGAAATATCCTGTTTACAAACAAACACACAGACACACAAACATGCGATTGCCTGAACATACAGACACACAGACAAGCATGCAGATGGCCTGAACACACAGATGCACAAACATACTGATAGCCAGGACACACAGAGAGACAAACATGCAGCTGGCCTGAACACACAAATGGACAAACAGACAAGTAACTACCACTGAAAAAATACAACATTGCTCCACTGTGCTAAGCAGATTGACAAACGGGCACACATAAAAATGCAAGCAAAACAAATAAGCAAGGAAACACAAATAGACAGACAAACAGGCAAACAAACCAAAACAAACAAACAAGCACAAACAAAACAAAGCAGGCACACACGGTGTAAAACAAAATGGCTGTGTTCACACAAGGGTTTAGAACTGGGTTTGCTACTGTTTAGCATAACCAATTACAATAATCATGTCAGTTTGCAACAGGAATGTGAGTTAGAGCAGGGCTAGCCTAGCCCTTCCAAAATGTAGGGTTAACACTTGTGAAAACATTCCAATTTATTCATACTGCGTATCACAGCAATGGATCAAAGAAGATTGCTCTACTTTGTGTTGGTCTCGCAGTTTTTTCTTGAGCAAATCGAATCCACAGCACTACTTGCGGAATTCTGTAGTGAAAGATATTGTCGCATACGTAGATTCAGTCAGCTGTTGCTGTTCTATCACACACTTGTGATCCCTACACCTGCAAAAAGGCACTCAAAGATGGAAAGCAGTCAGAATACATTTTGATTCTTGCACGGAAATTGAGTAGCGTAGCTCAAGTACATGATACAATCAGTTGCAGTCTGCTAGAGTTCACACAGTCATTATGACTAATTAGAAGCAACTGCACAAGCTCAATATATGAGAACACACCCTGCGCATGATAGCACAGCAGGGTATTATGATTAATTATCACCCCTGGTATGCTAACTCAAGTGTGAACACAGCCAATGAGAAACACCAACACCAGTACACATTAAATCTACACACAAACACACACACACTCACACAGACACAGACACAGACACAGACACAGACACACAGACACACAGACACACACACACACACACACACATACACACACCAAACCATCACACACAAATAAATAAAAATTATAAATATCACAATTAATAAAATAGAAACACACTCAAAATCCAACAGAGACGTAACTAACATAAAGCAAACAGAGAGACAGACACAGACACTTAGACATACAAACAAACAAATACATCAAACAACACAACAGCTAAACGAACTAAAAACACATCAATCCAACACCCAATCAACACACCAGACAGAGAGCCGCTCCGCCTCTTCCTTCTTTTCATCTTCGCTCCCAATTCCTCCAAACCTTTCCCGTCCGTCGTCGTCGCCTCCCCGCTGCCTTCGCCGACTTCACCACTCTTGACTTCGTCGTCTCCCTTCTCACTCTCATTCCGACATCGATGGAGACTCAGACGTGTGGTGCTGTCGTAGACGTCCTGAGGCAAATAGCCAATCAACTCGTTGACTTCAATAAAAGCAATGACGACGGCTTTATAGGCACGGAGTTGGTTACGAGTGGGGACGGCAATTTTTGTGCATCTCATGATGTTTGGGGATAGGACGGTGGCGAGGTTGTCAATGTCCATCTTGTTGTGGTCCGAATTGGCAGCTACGGATGCCATGAAGTGTGACGTCCATTCGAGTGTGTGTCTGTAGGAAGGCATAAGAGAGTGTGAAGTATAGTGAAGAAACACATGGACAGACGTAAGCAGAGAAATTTACAGGCACAGAGAAATGATTAAAAATGAAGTGGAAATACACAGATGGACAAACATAAATGAATAAGTAAACAAACAAAGATAAACACATCCGAACAATGGATGAATGCTAACTGACAACAAACAAACAAAAGACAAACTAAAGACAAAAAAAAGTAAAATGTATGGGCAAATAGACAGACAAATGGACCTCAAAATCACACATAATTGGAAAAGTACATATAAAAGAGCATAGAAAATGATGATGACAATCAGACAGAGAGACAGATAGACCAAGATAGACTGATGGACAGCCACGGTGACTGACAGACAGGTACATAAGCAGACAAACAAACCAGAGAGAGAGAAACAGACAGGCAAACTGACAAGAAACAAACAAACAGATTGGCAGATAAACATACAGGAACAGACAGGCAGACGAATAGATAAACAGAAAGACAGGCAGAGAGAGAGAGAGAGAGAGAGAGAGAGACAGAGAGAGAGAGAGAGAGAGATAAAAGAAAGACAGACAGAAAGACAGAGAGACAGAGACACACAAAGACAGAACACACAAACAAACATTCACAACCACATTCACAAATACACAAACAGAAAGACAGAGAAACAGACAGAGAGACAGAGAAACAGACAGAGAGACAAAGAAACAGACAGAGAGACAGAGACACAGACAGATACAAAAACAGAAACACAAACATTCACAAACAGATAAAAAATAGACAGAAAGAAAGAAGAACAAACAGACAAACAGACAGATAATCTATTCTCATACAGATTCTACTCGTACATGTGCTAAGATTTTTAAATACAAATCGGTCCTTGCAAACAACAAAGTCATTAACTAATGGACTTGACCTTGAGACAAACAGACAGACAGAGAGACAGATAAACAAAGACATACAAAAAACCAACAGAAAGCAAAAACATAAAAACAAA
>NC_085086.1:7586832-7639332 GCF_963422355.1 Corticium candelabrum | reverse complement strand
TTGAAGCGAAGGTGTTTTGGTGTACGAGGCTAGCGGCGCGACCTTTGAGTCTCTGTCGTTAGTGGACATGTTACAACCGCGATTTTGACATAAACAAAGTGCTGTCTTTCTGCGCACCTTTCAAGCAGTAACCTATACCGTTTATTCAAAGGGGGCCTCAATTTTGAACGTCGACTGCCAACGTTGTTTTCTCGGCACAAATCGACTTCAAATAAATTCGACCGCAGGTGAAGTGATTTATAATTGTTATACTTTGCGGTTATACAAATTTCTAAATTTTCTTGAAATCTTTGAGTGCATGTGCTATGCACATTAGTAACTGGATTGAATTGTGCGTCAATATTTGCACTGTTGCATACACTGCATACATCAAATTTTGTAATATGTATTGCAAATTTATTTCATGTGTGCAATTGAATAATATGAACTTAGTAATGCGTACATGCAGAAAAGTGCAAAATACTCCAGCAATTTACTTCTATTTCAAAACTACTACTGCAAAATATTTATTAAACACAAATTAATTAAATGAGCATAAGATATGTGTTTTTATACACAATATTTATTAAATTAAGTTTATTAAGTTAAATTAACTCTTATTTAAGTTGATGGTATCACTCATAGTGTTGTTGTCATTGTAGGTATACCTGGGATATATATGCCTCTAGCCAATTGGCATTTTATTTCAAAATACGAAGGTATTGTACTGTGTAGCTACGTCTCTGGCCAATAACACATGTGATCTACTAGACTAGAACTACTAGCCCCTGGACGGTAAACCATCTTTGCATCAAGTGGGGCACTAACACGCGTGACCAGCCGTCCTGCATGAGTCGGAAGTCAAGTTGACGCTGCAAGGCGAAGAATGATGGATCAATGAATACGGCTAAAGTACACCTTTCCAGAAGCGAGCTGCTACAGTTCAAGGCAATTTAATTCTATTTCAAAACTACTATTACGAAATATTTATTAAATACAATTTAATTAAATGAGCATAGGATATGTGTGTATACACAATATTTGTTAAATTAAGTTTATTGAGTTAAAGTAACTACTCTTATTTAAGTTGATGGTATTACTCATAGTGTTGTTGACAATTGTAGGTATACCTGGGATATATATGCCTTTAGCCAATTGGCATTTTATTTCAAACAACATGCCATGGCATTGGTTATGGTTATACGGTTGATGACATGAATGACAGTGAGTATCCTGGTGTGTGTGTGTGTGTGTGTGTGTGTGTGTGTGTGTGTGTGTGTGTGTGTGTGTGTGTGTGTGTGTGTGTGTGTGTGTGTGTGTGTGTGTGTATTTGTATATAGACATCAACAGTTATATCTGCTATTGTGCCAATACACAGCAGAGTTTTCCTATAGACATTATAGATAATGTGAAGTAACTGTGTTCTGCTTCTTGTGAAGTGATGAAATATTTTGACATTAGTTAAATTAACATATACAAACCAAGAAGGATGACATCTGTTTGTTTTGATGATATAAACTACCCAGTGTTGATGACAAGTATATGATGTGTACTTGTCATTTGTTGTTCTTTGTTTCTTCGTTTGTTGTAATATGTATCTACATACAGACTAGTTTCTCGTAGCCAGACTTTAACCCCACCTTCAAACCACACGGGAAAACAGACTGGTTTCAGAAGTGTAAACCACTGTATCTCTACATTACTTCTGCACTCTTGTAAAGAACATTTCTTTAACGAGTTTCAGCTCATTCATAATTTAGTACACTTTCGAGCAAGTTTAGTAAGTTGATTTTGTATTTCAAACCTTATATGTCTGTACTGGCAAAGGCAGCAAATAGACAACACAAAAGAGTGGCTTGGACAAGGCAAAACCTTGAAGAATGAAGCGATGTCGCTAGTAGTGTGGGACAGAATGTGCAGTATGATAGCGTCAATTCTCTCATTACTATCAATGGAACTAGAAATGGTTGCCAATTCTTGAGCAACGTTTCTGCTACGTGTTGCTGAGGAAACTCACCAAGATTGCTATTATACTGCAATAATAATTTGCTTGTTTATAGAGGCAAGATAATTCAGTATGGGAATCACAGAATCATTCTGTTTAATTAAAAACATAGGGCCAGCACACAGCCCTACTTTAAATTTTGTTTGTCCATTCCATTGTCTACTATTTGTTGTATGTCTTTGTCTGTCTGTCTGTCTGTTTGTGTGTCTATCTGTCTGTCTATCTGTCTGTCTGTCTGTCAAATACATATATTGTTAAACATTTCACTATAATACATTTGACTGTCTGTCTGTCTGTTTGTCAAAATACGCATATTTGATATATCATAGCTACGGCAAAAACAGATAAGTGTCCAACAGTGCTAGAAGAGCCGCCAACAAATGTAATCTGTTTGTCTGTCTGTCTGTCTGTCATTCTGTCTGCCTGGCTGCCTACCTGTCTGTCTGTCTGTCTGTCTGTCTGTCTGTCTGTGTGTGTGTTCATCTGATCCGTCTATTGTTTGTATTTGAAGATATGCTCTTGTTGTATGTTTTAAGTTTAAAATCAATAAAACAATCTGTCTATTCATCTGTCTGTCTGAGAGCTACTGATCTCTTCCAGGGTTCAGTAACATCAACCAATGCCCTGACATTGTTGTCTACAATCAGTGTCATAAACAACTTATTCTATTTGCGGTTATTTTGAGGAATCCATGTTTGCTGCGGCTTACACCAGGAAAGAACAGTAGAGTACAAACTTTTACAGTCTTGTCTTATTATATAGTGTTGGCTGGTGGACAATGATTCATACACTGCAGGTTGTATCTGTGGTTTGCTGGACATTGAAAGTTTACAATGCATCGAAAGATTTTTTCTCCTGAGAAGTCCAAGTCACCATTCAGTCTTTGATGCTCTTACATCAGATATGCAGAATATCTCTGGCACGTTCTTTCTCCAGATGAAGTAGAAGAAAACATCAAATGGGCTAGAAGACAACAGACTATATTGAATAAGATTCATTTTACTGACATTTTCCTTTTTTGCTGTTGACATGAACGTCGACAGTACACCATGTTGATCAAGAACATTTTCAAACTGAGGCTCCTTTAAAAATATCCGCTTGCATGTACTGCTCAAAGAGCGAGGACAAACATAGCAATTCATTTACCTTGAAACCAGGCTGAGATGTGCCTAACGGCCATTGCGGTGTATTGCCTGCGACCAATGATTGTAGGCTACAATGTCAGGGCATTGTTTGGTGTCACTGAACCCTGGAAGAGATCAATAGCTCTCAGACAGACAGACAGACGAATAGATAGATTGTGTTATTGATTTTAAACTTTAAAAGATACAACAAAAGCAAATTTTCAAATATAAACAATAGACAGCACAGATGAACGGACAGACAGAAGGACAGACAGATTGCACTTGTTAGTGGCTCTTCTAGGGCTGCTGGACACTCATCTGTCTTGCCTTAGCTATGATATATCAAATATATGTATTTGACAGATAGACAGACAAACAGACAGACAAAGACAGACTAACAGACAGTAGACAGTGGAATAGACAAACAGAATTTAAAGTAGAGCTTTGTGCTGGCCATTTGTTGTTGACAGAATGATTTTGTGATTCCCAGACTGAATTATCTTGGCTCTATAAACAAGTAAATTATTATTTGCGGTATAATAAGCAATCTTGGTGATTTTCCTCAGCAACATGTAGCAGAATTGTTGCTCAAGAGTTGGCAACCATTTCTAGTTCCATTGATAGTAATGAGAGTTGACTCTATCATACTGCACATTCTGTCCAAAGCTACTAGCGACATCACTCCATTCTTCAAGGTTTTGCCTTGTCCAAGCCACTCTGTTATGTTGTCTAGCTACTCGCTGCCTTTGCCAGTACAGACAAATAAGGTTTGAAATACGAAATCAAGTTACTAAACTTGCTCGAAAGTGTACTAAATTATGAATGAGCTGAAACTCATAAAAGAAATGTTCTTCACAAGAGTGCAGAAGTAATGTACAGATACAGTGGTTTAAACTTCTGAAACTAGTCTGTATATAGATACATATTACAGCAAACGAAGAAACAAAGAACAACAAATGACAAGTACACATCATGGACTTGTCATCAGTACTGGGTAGTTTAAATCATCAAAACAGACAGATGTCATCCTTCTTGGTTTGTACATGCTAATCTAATTAATGTCAAAATATTTCATCACTTCACAAGAAGCAGAACACAGTTACTTCACATTATCTATAATGTCTATAGGAAAACTCTGCTGTGTATTGGCACAATAAGAAGTATAATGGGCGGTCTCGGAATGATTTTTTTGCAGTCAATGAGACATCCAGCTTTTGTTGCATCCCGGGCCAACTCTTTTACAGAGCTGCCATTCCGATTCCCTGTTTTACGACCTATCATCGACAGTCTCTTAAGCTTTTTAACCTCTGCAATCAGTGAGGCCATAGCAAGGTCTGTCCCTCCAGAAAACATTTCTCTGACTATCTGCCATGTGCTGGGAAAGTTCAACAAAGGCTATCTTCTGTCACTGCTTCTTCCAATGCTCAGTATCTACTCGAAAATGACCCCACTGCCAGAGATGCTGCCTGCCTACGCTCAACAACAGGTAAGGGCGCTGGGGCTTGGCTTAATGCTATCCCTACATCGGAAGTGTTCGCACTCAATTCTTGCGAAATTCGCTTGGCGTCCTTCCTTTGGGTTTGCCCATAGCCTTCTCCAGCTGGACAACAACATGCAATTGTGGAGCTCTTATAGATGACAGTGGATACCATTTGGCGACCTGTATGACTGGTGGTGGGCCGGTATGGTCTCACAAATCGATTTTGTTCGTCTGGTCTGATTGTTTCAGTGGGTTGCATATCCACCACCGCAGGGAGCGGAGGAGTCGTTATACAACTACAAACAACAGACCGGACATCGCATGTTTTGACTTGGACATTGGAAACAACGTTGAATTAGATATCTCCCTTGCCCACCCATGGAGTAGTGACATCTTTCCATCATCTGCTCATGTTAGTGGTGTCGCTGCAGAGAGGAGAGCAGACAGAAAGAAGGAGAAATACAGCAAACAGCAATTACCAGGTGGCACAATTGCCACTGTAACCCCACTAGTAATGGAACAATTTGGAGCTTGGGGTATCGATGGGTGAAACTCCTGTGCAAATTATCAAAGAATTCATTGGACAAAGTAGGACAACCGAACTCTGCGGAGTTTATCGACTTCTGGTGCAAACGCTTTTATATTCAGCTCCAGAAGTTTTATGCTAGAGTCATCTCTAACAAGCTATCTTCGCTGTCTGAAGACGACAGATGTGACCTCTTTGCCACCCAGTACTTCAGCCACTAGCTGGTACTGCATGGAGGCTTTGCTTGTACACTGTAGCTTTTAAGTTTAGTCTTCGTTTTGTTTAACTCGAATTTCAATTTTATCTTAGTTTAGTTGATGAACACTACTAGTAGTTGGACAGTACATAGTAACCTGCATTGCAAATGTATCATAGATAAAAGTTTAAATATATGTGTCAGACAGACAGATTTCGAATGCAGATACGCAAAGTAGATCAATAGACACGAACAGTACGTGCAGTTGCAACGATCTGATTCTTTTGTAGCTACATCTGCAAAAGGTACGTAGTTTACAAGATGCAGTCACATCTTTGCAGGCTAGCAAACGGGAAGCAATAAAAAGGACATCTCTAAGGTATTAATAGAACTTACAACAATGAATTAGTAACACTTAGCTATTAACTTAACAAGGTATTCTTTTTACATTTCAATATAAAACCATCTTGCTATAATAGACTAGAATTTTACAAATTGCTGCCCATAGTGACTTGTAACTATACATAGTATTGCGTGGATTAAAGAGTGACAATTTGGTACAAATAATTTTTGGTGCTTTTATTAATTAATTTAATGACACTTCTGCTGGATAGCACTTGGAACCCAAGTTCAAGAGTTTCTTAGATGCACCCCTGTCTGAATTTACCAATATGATATCCTACATTTTCTCTTATTACACCACGTGTGTGTGTGTGTGTGTGTGTGTGTGTGTGTGTGTGTGTGTGTGTGTGTGTGTGTGTGTGTCGTACAGAAACAATTAAACTAAAATTAGGAAATAAGAACAAACCGCGTATGTTGGCATACAGACCTAATTCTATGCTTAATCTGAAGTGTGTAATTCCTTACTATGAAACGCATATAGTGTACGTGCTGTCATGACACACTGTAGCACTCTGGAAAACAGTTAGTAGCATAAAATGTAATAGAATAAAATATGCTAAGAATAGAAAAAGCTAATAATACATATCTAGGACTGCTTCAAAAAGTCGTTATAGAAATATTTTGTCCATTGTTCCATGTTTCGGGTCACCTGCCCATTCCACCACATACCAATGTTAGTAACGATTACTAATTCTGAGAGGTGCTGCTGCAAGGCAATGGCAGCTACACATAAACTGTAAAAATAACGAAATGTTAGAAACAATATAAAGTTTCTATAGAGGTTAGAGGTTTCCCATCTTGATCCTGCCCTCCTGCCACGATGAGCTCTTCCTTCTGCATTGACAATGCAGAATGTAACCATCGCTTGTGTTTCATGTGTGGTAGAGGAAGCCATTTGACAGATCTCTCATCATATAATTCAACAATGTCAGACGGAGAAAACCTGTTTTGTTGACTCAAGCCCCCAGCCATAACCAGTTTGTCATTAACTGCTGTCAGAGTTGTAAAATAGGCTTTTGTAGGAAGGGCTTGTCTCCATTTTTCTACACGAACATCTGCACACTCAACAACATTACTTGCAACGTAGCCATCTGTAAAGCCTCCACACACAAATAGTGTGTTGTTCACAATAGCACAAGAGCAGTTGGAACGTTTGGTTTGCATGTCGTTCATCTTGCACCACTGCCCACTGTTTAAGTCACACACACTTGCTGTACTCACATACGTTCCCGATCTAGTCTCACCACCCACTACATACAGTGAGTTTTCTCGAAGAGAAACAGATACACCATCTAAGTGCAAATCACTTGGTAGAACTGTGACAAACCGCCAGTTTTCGTCTTCGCGAATATTGAATTGTTCAATCACATACTGACGTTTTATTGTATCATACAGGTAGACCAAACACAAATCGAGAGTGCTTACCACATGTTTGATGACACTATCTTCTCTGGCAAATATGTTCCACTCATCACTGTTATCATTCTGAACATACAGTTGATCAATTCCGTTTGCTAACACTACTAGTCTGTCTTCAACCGATCCCAATTTACCATACAGCCAACTAGTACAAGGAGTAGGGAAATGCCATTCAGTCCTTGGCATACTATTGCCACTGGTCTGTAATCATGTAACACAATAATTAGTTTCAAGTTGTGCGTGCGTGTGTGTGTGTGTGTGTGTGTGTGTGTGTGGGTGTGGGTGTGCGTGGGTGTGTGTGTGTGTGTTTGTTTTTATTGTAAAGGAATTGATTGAAATGACAAGCATAATATTTTAGAAATCAAATAGCACATAATTTCTTCATGCATTGCAACATGACACTATAATATGCAATGCTTCTATACTACAATATGTCTGCCTTTCTCAGTGTATGTAGTAGCAAAACAAAAGTAACATAAAGAAGAGTGAAATCTAGCGTTTTCTCACGCACCTGCTGTTTTCCTGCAATATTTGATGCATTTGGTGTATTGTTCCAAATATCAGAGCACTCTGCCAACGAGTCCTTCGTGAGCCTCGCGAATTCCTCTTCAATATTCTTAGCTAGTGATTCTATATCATCATCTCGTGTCTTTACATTAGAGTCCAAAGCTCTAAAACTTGGTGCTCGCACAGTTTTGTCTAGAACCTGCTCTGCTGCAGCGAAGGCGATTTGTCTTTCTTCTTCAGCTTCCCTAACTGCTGCGGCCTTCTCTTTTTCCAGTCTAGCCACTTTAGCTTCCAATAGCCTTTTTAGTGATTTTTTTCGATGATGTGAACTACTACTTCTTAGTAGTTTACTCTTATCTTTGTCAAATAATCATTCCCACGTCACAAAAAAGACCAACACAGAGAGAATTAATTAAGAGTTACCTTGTGAGGCGTGCTGCTCCAGCCTCTCTGCAACATCAGATTGTCCCACACGACGGAGAATTTGGCAAAATTCAGGAAACTTTTCAGGCGAATTAGAAGGAAGTTGCACAATCAAATGATGTATCTTATCTTCATATGATAATTTGCAACTATGCAGGAGATCGAGTTCGTGTCGGGATATGAAAGAGTATTCATACAGGCGTGAAAGGAGAAAACTGTCGAAATGCAGGGCATTCGACAGATATACATAGTTTTTTCTCAAGGCAGACCATGGAGTGGCGGTTTGACTGCTTGAACACACCGATGAGAGTTTGTCTAGGGCTTGATCCGCTCCCTTACGTGTCTTTTCTGCGTCAGCCCAAGCGCTTTCGCTATTTTCTGTCACTAGAAAGATATTACTCTAATGCTCAGTAATGTTTGCTAGCTACAAACATATACCTCCTACGCGTTCTGCAAGGTTACTCAAACAAGCCATTGTCGCATTGAGTGTCCGGCTGGAGAGTCTGTCTGGACCTTCTAACTCTTTGCGTACAACCTTCCCAACTTTGCCTTCCTGTCTCTCTTCAGTCTATCAATGATGAACAAGCTAAATAACGACAAACGAGAACAACGATAACTACTAAAAAAATTTTGGGACCGCACCGAAACAATTGTCTGATTGGGTAACCTGCCCGCCCGTGTTCGGAGGGCTGCTGAGTTTTTTAAATTGTGTTTGTGTGTCTGGCGACTGTAGTCTTCGTGACGTACGTGTTGCAGGAGGTTGAATTCTGTGGAAGATGTACTCATGCAGCATACGAACTGTGACCACAGACATTACCTCTAAACTAGACTCTGGGCTAGATGATGATTAGAAATATCGCATATCGCAAGGCATTTCTGATGAACACTCTTCTGAACAAAGTGCAGCTCTAAATCCACACGATAAAGGGATTGTCCGCTCGCGGAAATGGAAATGTCCCGTATGTGAAATTACCATCTGGACGAATCCACTCTTGTAGCATTCTGTTTTTGCGTGTGATAAAAGCTATCCGTTATTTTAGTTTAATTAACTGCGTTTCATCGATCTTATACTCCAAATTTTTAAGCTATAGTTTCTTTACTGCAGAATGTGTTTTGAAGCGTAAAGGTTCACTCCATAGGTTATCTGCTTTAGAGTTATTAGTATTTTAGTTGCACTATGTACAAAGCCAGTCTTTATAAAGTTGTGGATTAAAAATTCCTAGGTTGTTTACTGCGTAGCATCAAAGCAACTTGAAGCAAAAACAAGTGTGGGAGACATTTTCTGAATAACAATGAAAGCTATTTTGATGCGATAAGATTGCCACCTGCATAGAAATCCATCTCATTACAGACTGCCTAGCTTCAAGTTACAGCAAACAGAATAGATAACATGTAAATCTGTAAACATGATCGTAAGAGAATGCTGCACATACATGTTTGGTTTCTGACGTCGAAATACAAAAATTCCAATTGACGATTATTCACGATGCTTACTGTCGATGTCTGAATTAGCAAAAGGTTCTGTCTTTGCATGCCATGTCTATGATTGTTTCTTTGTCACTAGCATCTTCATACCTCGTAAACCAAGAGGACTTCAATCATATGCATACATATCTGTGTTCTACGTCTTGACGAGCTCACTCAGCGTCAATACCACACCAAATTCAAAAATCAACTTTACTACACGCTAGACCAAGAAAACAACCTTTGTATGTATTGTACTATATAGTCCAAGTAGTAACACAACAATTAGCAATTCTAACTGAAACAATCTGAGTATATAGTATTAGTCTACGCAAAGCAACGTGTATAGCAACTATAACTGCATGAATGTATCACACTTCGTCAAGACGCCATGTCTTCGTTCCTCAAAGTTTGCACTTAGGCTATTATAAAGTTTATTCAACAAATCATCGATCATGAAAAATACAGAAGAACGACGTGAAAGCAGGCATGCCGTCGAAACCATGTTTAGTGCTCATCAGAACATCAGAATCCTTTGTAAGTCCGTCTCTTGGACATGTCACTCTTACACTGTGTTCAGCCAAGTGAATTTGCTCTTGTCACTCTGACACTTTTTCAACCAGTTTAGTGACGCTTTGATATTATTTACACGTTTCCATTTTCCATTTTCTCACCTTTTCTGTTCAGGTCTTGTTCTGTCTCTCTTGTACTTTAGCCAAAAATTTTTGCGGTATTTTGCTCTAGAAAGCTGTCTGCATGCTCTTCCTAATTTTCTGTATTGCTGAATCTGTTTTCTAGCCGCTTTCTTTTCTGCTCTAAGACGATTGATTCTAGCGATATATCTTTCAATAGTCTCTTCTAAACTGCTCGTTGTTTGATAGTTACTAGGTCCTATAATAAAACTTTCTTGTTACAAAACAATACATTAACGGCCAGTCGTTTAACACAGTCACCTTGAAGAGTGCTTTCGTAATCTGACACGGTTTGCAATAGCTTATCAGCTACATATGTCTGTTTCAAATGGCGAAGAATTTTGCAGAATTTCCAGAACATCTGAGGCCGTTTCTTTGGAAGAACGTACACGATCAGTTGGTGAATTTTCTCTTTGTGATCTAGCTTGTCTTCTCGAAGCTTCGTGAACTGCCTAGCGGATATGACATATTCTTGGAACAATGTACCAAGTAAAAGCTTGTCGCAACGCAGTGTTTCCGTTAGAAACACATAATTCTTTCTTAGAGCAGCAGACAACAACCGGTCTCCTTGAATATTGCTCGCAACCCCTTGTGAATTATCCTTCGTTGTATTTGGTTCTCCTATAGCATAGCAAACACGAAACACTTACGAAACACGAAACCTTCAACAGACTTTTGACACAGAATCTCACCTTCCATGCCACGTGATGTAAACTTTTGATTATCTGATGACGGCCACGCCGACGATGAGGGCAGACGTCGTTCCCACGGTCTTTGTTTTTCACTTGAAATGTCTGCACCTGTTATACACAATGTTACCTATCACGCTACGTCGATGCGCAATCAGGACTGCACAGACTTTCTGTACGAGTCGTCGACATTTTAGCCCTAACGACGTCGACTTTCTTTGCTGCTATCGCGTGCTCATCGGCGCTGTCTAACTTAGCTAGAAGTATCAAAGCAATGTCATTTTACAGTCTAAAAAACGACATTCAACCCACCGCAGACGCTTCCTTGCTCAATCTTTACAGCAGCTTCCTCGAGTCGTCGAGCCACTTCTCCTTGTCCGACGTCTTTCAATATCGTGCAAAACTTCGGAAACAACTTTGGATCTTGTTTGTGTAGACGTAAAACGAGCGTATCGACGTTCTCTTCAGTGAGCGGTGTTTTGTAACGGCACCATTCTCCAAATTCCGCCATGCTAATTATGTTCGCGCTGACGAGACGGCGAAGTACACATCGTGTTACAATCAAGTGGTTCGCTACGTAATCAAGATTAGGGACAAGAGATTCCCAAAGATCGGGGTCGGTCAACGAACGAAACATTACTTGATCTTGATGAATTACATCAATAATGTAAATGTAAGGGGATTTGTATCTAGTTTAGCCAATTTGGCGGGAATCACACTGTAGCGCGTGAGCTTGTTTCAGTTCCCGTATAACGCGATAACATGCAGGAACCATACACGCACGAAATGTTTTTGTACAAACGTTGCAGGCGCGTTAGAACATCCCTCAGACAAAATCCGTTGTGAGCCGACGAAGTAGAATTTGATGCTAGTGACGCAACATTACAAGCACATTGAAAGCGCTGATAAGCAACAGCGAATCACTGCTGAGCTCATTCGCATTTCAAGCGATACGATGTTGAGGTCGTTGGCGTTTTTGTAAGCTAAACTGACTTAAGAGATAAACAGTTCTATAAGCAGACGAATCAATAATCAAACTACCACACACACCATTAGATAAACAGACAAATAGCCAAACAAATAAACAATAAACAAGGAGATAAACTAACAGCAAAATCAACAGACAGACAGACATGGTACAAAGACACACGCAAGCGCGCGAGCGCGCACGCACGCACGCTCACACACACACACACACACACACACACACACACACACACACACACACAAACACACACACACACACACACACACACACACACACACACAGACGCACACACACACACACACACACACACACACACACACACACACACACACACACACACACACACACACACACACACACACACACACACACACACACACACACAACCAAAACTAAACTAAACTTAACGTTAGGAGCTGCTAGGTATTGGTCACACTCCCAGGTAACATATGGGCTCCTGTGCCCTTATCAGGAGAACTCTGGGTCTACGCTAGCAATCTCCTAGAGCCGGCAAGCGGGCCATGGCCAGGTACTCACAGGAGCACCGGTTTGTGAAGCCAACTGTGGTGTGAGCACCCGAAGACTCATACTGGACTCCAGTGGCTGATGTCATGTCACAGTCGATGGCAGCCTAGATGTATAATATCTCAGTCAAAGACCAGGTACTCATTGATACTGCTGAGTTGAGAAAGGCAATCGTGTGTGAGTTTCTCGCATAAGGAAATTATGCCATACTCGCCATCACTGCGACTTGTACTTACAATCCTGCAAGGTACCGGGTGTTATTGACTCCATAGGATGATTCTCTACCCAATTGAGCTAAAGCACAACACACACACACACACACACACACACACACACACACACACACACACACACACACACACACACACACACACACACACACACACACACACACACACACACACACTAACCCATAACCCTAAACATCAAGAGATCAAATTTCTTGGTCACGACCCCAGCTAACAGTTGGGCTCCCGTGTGCTACTCAGGAGGCACTGTGGACCAGCGCTGGCATTCTCCTGGAGTCGGGCAAAGTAATCGCAGGAACACCGACTTGTGAAGCCAACTGTGGTGTGAGCACTCGAAGTGTCACCTGAACACCAGTGGCTGATGTCACGTCACAGCAGAAGGCTGCTTAGGGCCTCAGTTAAAGACCAGGTACTCATTTATACTCCTTGAGTTAACAAAGCAATTGCGTGTAAGAGTTTCTTGCTTAGGGAAATCATGCTATAGCTCGCCTTCACTTAGGCTCGAGTTTCTAGCAGTTCATCTCCCCAGCCGGAGAAAAACCGGCTGCACACATTTGCCACTCATAGGAAACCGCCCACTCTCTATCCTCTAATCAAGATCTTACCCTTTTGGTTAGTGTTTGTGCATGCACATATATCCATGATAACTGCTGATAGCAATGCGCGTCGCTATTGACTCTCTGCTAATGCAATTTGTAACTAAATAGTCAATTGCATTTACCTTCTGATATCACACTTTGTTACGTGTGAGCTACACGTGCAAGTCGTCTTCTTCTTTTGTCTGCCTTCTCTTACTTCGAAGATAGGCAGCGCATGCAAAACAATTTTCAGTCGCTTGGAGTGTCGTACGTTGCGTACATTGTGGTCGACTTTTGGTTGACCTCTGTTGTAAGCTTTGAGTCTAACGCTCTTAAAACGAGAGACAGACAAGAAAAGCTGGAAAGAGTCGACCTGTTGTTTGTAGACTTGGATAGCACATGTCGAGACTACAAGCACTTGCCTCACAGTGAAATTACATTAGCAAAGAGCCAATAGTGACGTGCACCCCTTCAAGGATGCACAAAAATTGAACGAAACTCTGATTGGAAGATAGAACATGGACAGTTTAAGTGGCGAATGTCTCCAGTCAATCTTTCTCCTTCTGGGGGAGAAAACAGGATGAACACAGTCAAGCCTTCACTAAAACCTGTAAGGTCCCGGATGTACGCTTCATATGATGACTTTCTAACCAATTGAGCAAATGCACACACAAAAAGACAAAAAATTGACAAATAGATATAACCTTCAGTACAGTACTAAAAATAGCACCCCAGACTATTTCTAGATAGGCCTTCCGGTGCTACTCAAATCTTTAGAGGCATTGTAAAAACAACGAAAAATGTCGCATATACACTTGCAATCGTATAGCACTCCCGGATATTGCGCAGCTAGTAGACTGTAATGTTTTGGCGCAGTAGGCTGTTATGTTTTGTCAGTTTATGTAATGGACTCATATAGCTGGGTAGGTTGCATTGTGTTGGGTTGGGCGAGGCGGCGCATGCGCTAAACTGGACCTGGTGTAAGTAGAGTAGATTCTAGTGCTATAGCGTATCTATATATACCAGAGACATCTAAGCATTACATGGTGTCAAAAAGTGGGATCAGAAGAGAAGACACATGGAGAAACTGAAAGCACCTTCATCCACGCAGTTTGGAGCCGCCAACGTTGCCGAGCCGTGGCGTCGCTGGGAACAGCACTTCCGAATATACTATGCTGCGGCGGAACTGGATAAGAAGGCGCCCAAAACGCAGGTAGCAATACTGCTGAATGTGGCAGGGCCTGAGGCCCTCGACGTATACAATACGTTTGTGCTTGACATTTCTGAAGACAGAGAGCCTCGCGAGCGCAGCGTCGAGGAGGTATTGATGGCGTTTAGAGCTTACTGTCAACCCCGGAAGAATACCGTGTTTGAACGTTATCGCTTCTGGTCCAGGCGGCAACAGGAAGCGGAGACAATGGACCAATGGGTGATAAACCTGCGCTCTCAGGCCAATAACTGTGAGTTCGGCGATCAACGCGAACTAATCATACGAGACACGCTGGTATTTGAAATAAGAGACTACCGCACGAAGGAGAGGTTATTGGGAAAGGCCAAACTGACACCTCAGGCAGCTTTGGATATATGCAGAGCGGCGGAAGTCAGCCAGCTTTCAAGTCCAGGCAATGGCTAAGGATCCGCCCCAGATTGAAGTGCATGCCATGAAAGCAAGAGAGCAGAAAGGAAGAGCAAGTTTACATGGGGAAATCAGACGTCAAACAGAGAAGCACACATCCAAATGTCGTTACTGTTGGTTGGCTCATGCGCTCAGGCAATGCCCAGCGTATGGGAAGACATGTGCCAAGTTTCACAAGCCCAACCACTTTGCTGGAGTTTGTCAGTGGAAAGGGGGCACCTCACAGCCCGTCCACTCAATGGAGCACCAATTGGAGGACAAACAATCTGAGAAAGACCCGCTGTTCATTTCCCAAATTTTCATTGGAAGCATGGACAGAGGTCCTGGATTTCGGCCTCACACGTGTGAAGTTCGAGCTCGACACAGGAGCTTCAGCCAGTGTCCTGCCACACAAGACCTCAAGGCTATCATGCAAGAACAAAACAAAACAAGCAGGCCACACCTTGCGCCAACAAGAAGCATCCTGACTGAAATAGGGCGGGGTAGATCCGGCCAAGGAAAGTGATCCGGCTTCCCTGCACCATCCCAAAGAGAAGGCCAACAGCACGAGCGCAGAGTCTATCATTTTACGTGACCAATGAGAACCTCACCATTCTAGGTCGCGGTGTATGCCAACAACTGGATCTGGTGCGGAGAGTTGATATGGTGAGCACACGGCCAAGCCTCCAGTCCAAAGATCAACTTCTTGATGCTTACAGCGAGGCATTTCGAGGCATTGGAGAGTATGAGCGTGAGTATCACATCAGGCTTACAGACGACGCGATTCCGCTCCTACAACCAGCCAGGACTGTGCCTTATGCTAAACGAGCAATGTGAAAAGAAGAAGCTGGACAAACTTGAGAAGAACGGTATCATTGAGGACGTCACGAGGCCCACTGACTAGGTACACAACCTTGTCGTGACGAAAAATAAAAATTGCAGTATGCGATTATGCCTCGACCCTGGGCCTCTCCATAAGGCCATTCGACGAGAAAATCACAGAGTTCCCACACCAACGGATGTGCAAACACGGCTCGTCGGCAAACAGGTTTTCTCAGTCATGGATACGCGTGATGCGTTTTGGCACGTCAGATTGACAGAAGAGTCTTCCTACACGTGTACTTTCAATACGCCATGGGGAAGAAAGCGCTTCATGAGAATGCCTTTCGGGCTGTCATCCACCAGCGAGGTTCTGAAACAAAGAAATGACGAAGCATTTTGGCGATATTCCCAACGGCCACGTGGTTGTGGATGACATAATTATCGCAGGCGAAGATGAGACAGCGCATGACGAAACCTCTTATTGATTTCTGGACAGGGCAAAGAAAAAGAATATCAAATTTAGCCCTAACAAGCTACAATTCAAAATTCCAGAGGTAAAATACCTGGGACACATGGTGTCACACGAAGATGTACGTCCAGCACCAGACAAAGTGGAAGCTATATCAAAGATGCCCAAACCAGAAGACCGACATGGAGTGCAGAGACTTTTAGGTATGATCAAATACCTGGCAGCATTCATCCAACACGAGTCAGACATAAACGCACCTCTGCGAGAGCTGTTGAAGAAAGAGGCTCAGTGGGCGTAGAACCACGAACATGACCGAGCTCTACAGAAGATCAAAGAAGTCCTGACGGCGGACCCGGTCCTCATGTTATATGATGTACACAAGCAAACAGTGGTACAATCAGACGCTTCACCAACGGGATTGGGGGCGTGTCTCTTACAAGAAGGCAGGCCAGTCGCCTATGCCTTCCGCACACTCACTCAAACCAAAAGAATGTATGCGCAAATTGAGAAGGACATGCTGGGTATTGTTTTCGCTTGCAACAAATTCCATCCATTTATATATGGCAAAGCAGTTGTGGTGCAAACCGACCACAAGCCGCTGGAAATAATCGTAAGAAAGCCACTATGCAAAGCACCGCCAAGACTGCAACGGATGCTTTTGCAAGTACAGCGGTATGACTTGGACGTCCAAAACATTCCGGGTAGGGGAATGTTGCTGGCTGATGCGCTATCTCGAGAACACCTTGACGACACAGATGGCAGCTTACAAGACGATGTAGAAGTTAGAGTACACTCGTTTACAGATGCTCTATCGGTCAGCCCTAGCAAATTACAACAAATGGCGGAAGCTACTGCGGAGGATCAAGACCTCCAGCAGCTCAGGAATACTATTAGCAGTGGGTGGCCCGACAGCATTGCGGACGTTCCTCAAGTCGTTCAGCCATATTGGACATTGAGGGAGGAGCTGCATGAAGCAAAGGGAATTCTCTTCAAAGGACACAGAATTATAATTCCTCGGTCCATGAGAAACGAGATGGTAGCTATTATTCATGAGACTCACATGGGAACAAAGAAGAGCAAAGAACGGGCCAGAGCAGTAATGTATTGGCCTCAAATGACGCGGCAAATAAAATACATAAGCAGCAAGTGCCCCATATGTGCGAGATTTCGAAACAGCAACAAGAAGGAGCCTATGATGCCACACCCGCTACCACAGGAGCCCTGGTAAAAATTTGCTCGGGGATATAATGACATACAAGGCACGAGACTACTCCTCATTGTCGATTATTTCTCCAAGTTTGTGGAAATATTCTTGCTCCCAGACAAGACGGCAACGTCCATAGTCACAGCTATGAAATCAGTGTTCGCACGGCATGGAATACCCCAGGTGCTCGTAACCGACAACATGCCTTTTGCTAGTCAGGAATTTCGCAGATTTGCGACAGAATGGGGTTTTCAGGCAACTACCTCGTCTCCCGAATACCCGCAATCAAATGGTCTTCCAAAAATCCCGTTGATTGGATTAGCGATTGGTTGAAGCCATTTCGACTTTGATGTTGCTGCCGTTGCGAGGAGCAGGTGTATCGAACTTAGCACCTATTCGACACGTGTCCAGTTTCAAAAAATCCTGTTGATTGGATTATTGATCCTGTTGAAGCCATTTCGACAGTCCCGTTGCGAAGAACAGGTGTATCAAACCTGGCATCCATAATCTCGACGTGAATCTTGTAACATGCAAGTCACGTGCAATACTTACCCGTGCAATCCGTTCCCCGTATATAGCGAATGCCGACTCTCGCAATTTCGACAGTGCCGTTGAACGTCGTCTCTTCGAAGACGTTGCTGGCGTTTCGGGGAACAGGTGCATTAAACACGGCAGCTCTTTGACGTTCGTAGACTGGCAAACGACTGTGGGTGTATTTTTTCAAGACCCGGATATTAGCAAAAATATCTTTCGTTTCTCAGCGTCGCCTGCAATAAACGACACGCTCAGCGCGTACCGTTCGGCGTCGGGAACGGGCAATCTAAATTCGGTGGAGATGCGATGCGCCGTTCCAGAGATATTCGCGCGCGAGTGGAAGCGAGTGCGATCGGCAGGAGATCGCGTCGTCGTGGAAGAAGTCAGCAAGACGACCACAATCTCACTTTCGACTCAAATGAATTTAGCCTGCGCAAGCCAAAATCGGCTGAGATCGGACTCGCAGTTTTTGAGAAACGCTCCAACAGACGGACAGACAGGCAGACAGACACCTCTCCTTTATATATATATATATATATATATATATATATATATATATATATATATATATATATATTACTTTTTTGTATAGTATATGCTGCTGGAACTACTAGTTGATAGTCTCTTATTTCGACTGGAAATGGGTAGTCACAGGCTAGATCACCCAGTGATTCGGAGCATGTGGCAGTATGAGATGGCCAACGTACACTGTTAAAAATGAAGTGCTCTAGCTACACATTCCCGTGCTATTCTAGCCCTTGTTTGTGCTGTACACCTTGGTGTAAAGTTATACACCTACTCACTGTTAGAACGAAAGTGCTCTAGTGACCCCTTTCAGTGCTATTGCTGAGGATGTAAAATTTTGCACCGATATCGGTGCGTAGTTTACTCCAGGAGGTGTAGCAATAACACATTACCTGGCTCAATTGCAGAGAATCCAGTATACTTACGTGTGAGTGACTGAGCGTGGATTGCCGGCGACATTATGAAAAAGACCGTGATGCAGAGGTACAGTATTTACAGTAATAATTGTCATGTGTATAGCGCTCAACTTCCCAACTTGCAGACTAGCTGTTTGTTGCAAAAACGGATTGCGCCTCGTCGGAGGCTACGCCAGCCGTTCGTTTTCGTCTACGGTGTTACCTTCCTTATTTGCGAGATGTACACACTGCATTCGCGCGTGATGCCTGCACTACACCCACTGGAAGGAGATTCCTCATAAATGACAATCACATTCACGACCACCATTTTGAGTCAGGTGATTGTGTCACGTGCTCGTAAAATAGACACGTCATCAGATAAAGCATACGGTTCTCCAAAGGACGCTGGCGAGAAATGGGAAACAACGAATCATATTGGAGAGGCCTATTGTGATTGAGTTAGTAGACTAAATATACGTATAGATAGATTAATCAATTTTAAATTAGGATTAAATTTATTTTAGTTAATTAATCTGAGGAATTTATATAGATTAATTTATTATATTTAAAGCAATTCTTGTACTACTAGAACAGCAACAAATATGTCACTCCAGTTTCTGATGAGGGAATCGCTTGTCGAGACTAGATTGGGTGCATCACCTGATTGAACACGATGTTCTAATAATGTATTGTTATGATTAGTTAATTAATTGTCTTATTTGGATGCTGCTGTTTGTGACGAGTGGTTCACTTACCCTGACTAAGTCGGGTAAGTATATATATATATATATATATTTTTTTTTTTTTTTTTTTTTTTTTATATATATATATATATTTATTTCTTACACATCTACTCACATACAGGGAAGTCCATATATATATATATATATGGGGCTGAGTTTAAAGACATTGATAATTCAGGTATAACTGATATAATGGATTTAGGTTTACTTGTTGGTAACACTTGTAATTGTGTAGGTTGCAGATGCTTTGCTGCAATGGAGCTGATGATGGTGCAGTTTTCCAGGAAGATGCAGAAACCAGTTCGACAAGAAGTCAAAGTTGATATATCTGATTATCAGTAAGATTGTTTCATATGTGATAGTGTGACAATGTCCCATTTTAGATTACAAGATTAAAAACATTTTGAAAAATGAGAAAGATGGAGGGTGTGCCGTGACATCTTTCATGAATTCACTCATACAGACCCATCAATACATCATCCGTACATTGCACCATTTTCTAAACACTATGTGATACCTTGGAAAATGGTGCAATGTAGGGATGATGTGTTGCTCAGTCTGTATGAGTGAATTTATGAAAGATGTCACAGCACACCCTACATGGTCTTGTTTCTATTCTTTTTCGTACGGCAACCCTACATCTTTCTCATTTTTTCAAAATGTTTAGTCTTGTTTGCATTCATTACAGTTTGTCAGATTTACTCAGCAATGTGTGTGTGTGTGTGTGTGTGTGTGTGTGTGTGTGTGTGTGTGTGTGTGTGTGTGTGTGTGTGTGTGTGTGTGTGTGTGTGTGTGTGTGTGTATGTCTGTCTGTGTCTGTTTCTCTGGTTCTGCGTGTGACATCTTGTACAAGTTAATTAATATGTTGATGTTTTCCTAGCTTGGTTGTGAACTTGGAAGTATTATTGCCTTTGGATATCATAAACAATTGACTTTCTTGTCAACTCCCTCTGAGAAGTGGTCTGAAACATGTAAGATAACTCAACCAAGAACAAAGAGAGTTGAAGGCAGGTGGCAAAAGAATGAATGACCTAGTCAGGAAATATGAATATGATCTCTTGAATATGAATGTGGAAGGTAATTGATCTTGATACTAATACAATGCATTATGCAGTTTCTAAGTGCATTGCTTTGATGAAGGTCATACTCATGTACTATTGTCGTGTAAATGCCAAATACCAGCTATAGATGCTGTGATCAAGTATTTATCGGTATGAAATTTTTCTACAGTTGTCATACATCTATATTTTGCAACATATAGACAGTTTGCCTCAAAGTTACTAGCTGTGACATCTTTGCACTCCTGTATAACACACACACACACACACACACACACACACACACACACACACACACACACACACACACACACACACACACACACACACACACACACACACACACACACACACACACACACACACACACACACACACACACACACACACACACACACACACACACACACACACACACACACACCAGTCCAGTGCTTGAAATAACAGTCGGACATCTGACATTGTCTGACCATTTTTGCCACTTGTAAGATCAATTCTGATTGTGTTCGGACAACAGGTTCCAACAAGCCCTATCAAATGGACAAGAATGATTTTAAATGGTTAATTGTCCTTCCGTTATCCAAGCGCATTGCATAGATAGAAAGGGAAAGGAACGAGTAATTTTGTAGAACGTACTGCTATTTGCTTCGCCCTGCCTGGGCTTTGTCTGTTGTCCGTTCTCCCTCTGTTCCCAATTAACTATAGCCACCTGCTGTGATACGTTTACTTTTGTAATCATATAGTAATTGGTAAGCTTGCTGTGGTTAGCTAAACGGCAAAACATGCACAGGTTTGACAAGTGCAAGTAGAATCGTTGAGCCTGTACACTAAAACTACTCCAAACTCGCCTAGAATCTCTATAGCTGATCTAACAGCTCATTCTTTGCAATACCACTTATTTCCTCAACTAGCTAACCAAAGGTCAAACAAATTCAAAACAAACGTGTAAACACATGAAAATGCATAATTCTTTATTTAGCTGAATCATAGTTAGCAAATCATGAAAGCAATAAAGTAAATCCCTATTTGGATATGTTAATAAAGAAATGTCTGTTCATTAGGTGGATGTATATATGCAAGGTACAAATATTACAAGCGCAAAATAAACGCAAGATGTAGTTAAGTGTTAGGGTTGAGTTTTTGCGTTACCCTGCCAACAAACAGTAATACACAGAAATAGGAGCACCCTAATAAAAAATTCTGGATTGAATTGCCCCTCTGCTTCCCTGTTGCAATGGTCATCTTGAGCAAGTATTTCAGAGCTAAAGTTGATAAAAACTAACAGAAGGGCGTACCTCTCAGAGAACAAGATAGATCATTGCTGTGGATTTAATTAGTATAACGTAGTGGTCCTCCTTTTTGTTGCTATTAATCCAGATAGAGCTGTTAGTCGGTGGTTGACAGACACATATCAGGGAAACAAAATAATTAATAAGAAAATCAAAGCACCCTCAACATCTGTTTAGTGCCACTAGTCATAGAAACAACTGTATGCCATCACTAGTGGAGGAATATGATGTTTGGATAAGATCAACTAAAAAAGAGTAGTTAAGAAATATAGTGTACACCTCCACTACCACAAGTATCTGCCACTCACAACTTTCATGTACAATAATAAATAAATCAAGTATGCAGACAGTGCAATATGTTGCACACAATAGTTTAGAATTATAAAAGTGACAGCAAATGCTACAAAAATCCTGTTAACACTATATACATTGTAATGAATTATTTTCTGCTTTTCTGTCACAAGCAAAGTAGAAAGGAGGAGACAACAGCACCTAAGAAAAGTTTGGTTGCTATTATGAGTAGATGGCAAAAAGGAATAAAACATTTAGCAAACAAAACTAAAAGAGGATATAAACCGTATTAATCATTTAATTAAAGAAGAACTTTTATTTATGTAAAAAGTATTTAATTATTAAGATAAATTTAAAACAGTAATTCAAAAAAAATTTTGCAATGCAATTGAAAGATTTTTGTCCAGACATTTTCTGTTCGGCTATATTTCAATACAACCAATCTACGATACAGGCAAATCTCATAAACTAAAATTACTGTCATTACTGTCTAGTAACAATCTACTTAGAATCATGCGTGCATTATATGACCGCAACTTAACTGACAATTGCTGCAACAAATTACTTAAAGATTGACTAAAAGAAATAGAATTAACAGAAACAGTTTTAGATGCTATAGTCTTTAATGTATTCAAGCTGACATGCGACCATGTCCCAAATGATTCAACTGCAAGTGGACAGAAGAGAGCACCAGATGAAAACACTTGGGTGTCGTACTTCAAACACTTTGAAATTTCTACTTCTAAGGTCGCAAAACCGGCTTTGCTTGCTGAAAGCGACACAAATCTTTGCTGGAACGAATTACACACGGTTACATCAAAATAAGCAGGAGGGCCAAACAAAATGTTTGGATGATAGACATCGCCAGGTCGACTATAGTTCTCTGAAGATCCTTGTTCGCATCGGGTTCCTTTATCATGTACTAGCAAAGCTTGAAAAATAACATCTCTCAAAGCATCATGACGTCTAGAACGTAAAGAAATCTTCCGGCAACCAAGAAGATGATCAACAAACTTATACAATACTTGGCCACAAATGCAACGGACAGCATTTGGAGGTAAAGAAAACAGTGGAAGACCGAGCCAAAAGTGAACAGCAATCGTAAACTCATGACGACCCATGGCAAGCCCGAGATTGGGGTTGGGAGTGGCTGTAAGCCATGCTTCTGGCATGAGGCTCAGAAATAGTGTTCAACCTGGCTTTGTCTCTAATAAAAAAACTCCTTCAATAGATCAAAATCCCATTTGTCCAGTTGATTCTGAAGAGAATGCTATACACACACACACACACACACACACACACACACACACACACACACACACACACACACACACACACACACACACACACACACACACACACACACACACACACACACATACACACACACACACACACACACACACACACACACACACACAAACACACACACACACACACACACACACACACACACACACATATATAGCTGTCTATATATATATATATATATATATATATATATATATATATATATATATATATATATATATCAGTGGCGTACGCAGGCATGTTTCCAGGTTGCCCTAAAAACTCCTTACAGGTGGGCGTTACTGCTAACGGTACACAGATGTCTGGGAATTCGAGGCTATGTTGTAGCACGTGTCTAACGCGCTGTCTTCTCACTGCTACACGTGCCAGTCAGGAGTGAAGCGTCAGTTGACATTGTCACAGTTTGTAACAGGGCCTACAGCTGCTGAAGATGGACCCCTCGGAGCGGAGGCTCGAATTGACAGTCAGCCAAAGCGGACAAAGATGAGAGTAAATATCAAATATCAATTAAACCATTAATATCAATATTAATCTAGATATTGATATAAAACAGTTATTAAGATCAATAATATTGATATTAATATAAACAGATCAATATTATTGATATTAATATGGAAATCCCCCAGAGAAATCCTGGGTACGCGCCTGCATATATATATATATATATATATATATATATATATATATATATATATATATATATATATATATACATATATATATAGCTGTCCAAGCTGGTGAGAAAAATTATTTCGAGCACTGCACACACACACAGACACACACAGACACACACAGACACAGACACACACACACACACACACACACACACACACACACACACACACACACACACACACACACACACAAACTAAAGTAAACAGAAGGAAGCATAAACAAGTAAATAAATTTGTCCACTAACGAAACACTCACAGATATATCAAAGTTGAAACTGTTGCCGTCAACCAAACAGATGCGTAGGTGTGGTCCATCCAGCACAATACGGACAACACAGTATCGTCCACTAGCCAATCACATCATGAAACGTACCCTGACTTGCATTAATGGCCGTCGCCAGACGGACTTCTAGTTGCAACATTGTCTTCTGCTAGCTATAAATAGTTACGTGCATGTACAGACCATAAAGGAGGAGAACGGTCGTGGTGTTCCTACTTTCATACGTGGCGATGAAGACGTCTATTACAAAACGGTGCTAACTTTTAAGGTCGCGAAACGACGGAGGCCAAACAGTGAGGACTGGCTTCTTTACTCACGTGACAATAATTTTATGTCCTATATATATTTTGCGAGCGAGCGAAGCGAGCAAGTTTTCTCTATTGCGTCAAAGAGGTACTCTGAGTGTCCGTCCGTCCATGCGTAATCTGTCCGTTCGCCACCACCCTTACCCACCGGGGAATCGTTTATGAATTGATAAATTCGAATCGTTCTTTGCTAGTTTTGAAGAAAGTAAACATACAATAGTTTACGTCATGTGACGTCATCACTAGAGATGTTTGTATGGAAACTATGCTCACCTACGTAACTGCGTTTCACCACCCCTACACACAGGGGACAGCTGTTACAAATTGATCATTTTGAATAATTGTTTGTTTTCTTCAATGGGTGTAAACAATTGACACTTCACGTTATGTGACGTCACTTTGTGATTATTGCTATGGCAACAAGATTGAATTAGGTCTAAGGAGCGTTTTAACTTAGATAGCGTCTGAGTTAATTGTTGTAATAACTGTTTTTGTGACAGTTAGTCCTGTTCTTAGCTAATAATAATAATTAGCTAATGTAATGAAAGTTAACAACTGCTAACATCGCCATGGAAACATTGCTCACTTACTGCTAGTTAATTAGGCATGCTCGTTTTACTGTGCGTTGCGCACTACTCCTAATTACTCACTCCACGAGCGAATTTCACTATGCAGCTGTATAGTACGTGCAAGCTCGCACAGGTGGGAATGCAATGAGCACCCATTATTATTTTAAACTGTAGTGGCTGGCAGGCCCAGAGGATACAGTACGTAATACAACTGCAACTAGGCGGTAGCAGGCTTACTGAAATTGCAGTGGTTAGAGGTCAGTGGACGGTTCGGGTCAGTGGACGGTTCGGCCATTTAATTTTCTACATTTCAATTTTCATGTTTTAATTTTTCAATTTTCAATTTTTAGTAATTTTTTTAATTTTTAATTTTTAATTTTTAATTTTTTACTTGAATTCTTATTTAAACTTGTTGTGTTTATTAAATTTTAATTTTTAATTTTAAAATTTTTAATTTTTAATTTTCCATATTTTTGTAAAATGGTTTTCATCTTTTGATGTGTTGATGCTTGTGATCTTTAGATTTATCTTTTAAAATTTGATTTTTAGGCACCGATGTGCTCAAAACTAGAAACTTGAACGCGCTGTTCGCTTTTCTATTTCTAACATGAATAGAAAATAGAAAATAGAAAATTGAAATGACCGAAGACGCTAGACACAGCAGGGGTCTCAGCGGGGGTCCTAGCAAGGCTTCCATTCGCACGCGTGTCTCAGGAGATCACGTTTCCAACACGCTAGCAGGTGTTTGTTTTTACTTTGCTTTCCGTCACGTGCCAAACCACGTTGGCAACTCTTGACAACTTCGCTCTGACACACAACGTTGTGCCAGCGAATACCTCGGTCTCTAGCTGTGTAGGTACACGTACTGTACGTGCATTGTACACAACACGCTACCATTATTGTAGATGAACCGGTTGGAGGAAAATGCTATGTTATAACTAGATAGGCTCCCCACTAGCTAGCGGATCGCCGAGTTGGCAACTGTGGTGACGAAGTATACGGAACGACGTTTGTTGCTAGGAAAAATCGAGACACAATTAAAACATCGAAACCGTCAACCTACTACAATTAATTAAGTAGTAGACTGCGCGCTTTCACGGGCACACTCTAGATGTAGTACACGGTACCGGTACCGTATACAAGGGTGGGCGTGGTACTCTAGAGCAAGTCACATTTCTCATTTGCATGACGTCAGCCTACTACATATTACTGACTAAGTTCAGAGTCACTTTGAAGTTCAAGGTGTTGTTCCGTGTGACGACCGAATTATCCTAGTGGACAACCGCGGCGTACCGTTCGCAGATGACGACGGAACAAGAGGTAGGATATACGTTACATCTATGCACGCACAGTATGCATGACGAGGTGTTTATCTAGGAGTCTCTGCAGCAAGCAGCGCGGTCTTCTTTAATTTGTCTGTGCATGAACATGTCGCTCACCCTAAAGCCTTGCATGCTCAAATGCACTAGCAAGCATGCATGCACTCTAGCTGGTATGTATATATACGTTTACGCTTTAACTAATTAACCTAGTTGCTTTGGATGCATGCAGACGTAGACTTTTGGAAGGCACCGTCTCGAAGCATCTGTGCGGTACTCCGGTCGGACTATGACTCACTGAAGTTCTACCTCGATTCTATACGAGAGACGGCACCGATCAAACGAAAACGAGCTTCATCGGCCACCGCCTCGTCAACAGCGATCGGTTACGGCCAACTGCAGTCGTTGAGCTCGAGCAATCGTGCCTCATCTCCGGATATGGATATCCTTTCAAGATCGACGGCGAAGTAGAAGACGCGCTAACTCATCTCGGCGGCCTGGAGTCCAGCTTCGAACGAGTACACGAGCGACTCGAGAACATCGAAGACAAGATGGAGCAATTGACTCGCCATCGGTTGCCATCGAAACGACGCACTGAATCGAAAGCAGCGACAATAGCAGCAAGAATGATGCGTTGCAAGATTTGCCACCTGCTCAGCAGAAGTCCGATAGCAGTGTCTATTTGCTGCCGACAATGGCTCGGCTGCGAACGTTGCTCTTCTCAATGTGGGCGTTGCCCACTCTGCAACGCTACGTGGTCAGACGACAAACGTCCGCTGTCTCTTCGCGGTTTCGACGACATGAAAGAGCTCAAAAAAGAAATGCGAAATGAACTTGGGAGCGACGTAGCTTACGACGACAGCTCGTCGGACACGGAACTACCGATCATGTTACCATCTGCCACAACCCAAGGTGTCGGTGCCTCCTCGTCACACAGCTTGACTGCAGATGTGAACGTACGCGCCGACAATGAGAGCCCAGAGATTATTGAGTGACACATTGACATAGTCTACCTAATTAATAACTAGCTCTAGCTGTAAGCCGCGCTGTTCTACGTTAGCTAGTTGAGTTAGTTCAATTAATTGAGTTGAGCAAATAGAGTTCAGTTGAGTTGACTTCAATTAGAGTTCGGAAGGCGTTTGGACGTGCATGTCTGTTTACTTGGTGAGTTGTGCGACGTCATGCAAATGAGAAATGTGACCTGCTCTAGAGTACCACGCCCACCCTTGTATACGGTACCGGTGTCACGGGGATTTGTGCACCCGGTGATTTGTGCACCCTCGCGCTTTGCTCGCGATTCCAGACCGTCGACTCGATGCTCCAGACCTCATGTCGGGTACACATATCACCGGTCATGATGCAAAGCTGCTGGTGATTTCGGACCCCGGTGATTTGTGTACCCTTGTGCTTTCCTCGCCGTCCCAAACCGTGACAACGTTTCGAGCAATTGATATTACTGAATACTCGTCTCTAGGCGTCGTTTTGTGAGTGAAGTCAGTGTAAGATAACGGTTACAGCTGTGCACTTCGTGACAGTCAGAATCGTTCTGTTCTATTTCCGATTACACATACGGGATAGTGAATCTAATTACATTACATGTCATCTATCTGTCTCTGGGTGACTTCAACTCAAAAGTGCAGTGTCAAGCAATGGTTGCTAATTACGTAGTGTAGTCCTCCAGTAGGCGTCGTGGTGGTCTTGAGATCCTCCCCAGCCTTGTTGTTTTGACTGCAGGTTGACTTGCAGGTGTAGTTGGGGACTTGGCAGATTTTGGAGGGCTTTCTGTATTCGGAGATCTGATCTCCGTGTCTGGCAGTACGTTTGTCTCTTCAGGTTGATTTGGTGGTTGTCCTTCTGGCAGGCTGGTGTTTGTTTGTTGTCCCGTCGGAGTGTACTTAGCGAACATTGTGTTGTCATCCCACACTTCTGTTGTCCTGTTTATGTGTGTTCTAGTTCTTCTCACTGTCCGTCCATTTGCTAGTCTGAGGATGTAGGATTGGGGCTCTGTGTGGTGTCCAATGACTTTTGCTGGTACCCATTTTTTTCCTCTCATTGTCCTTACGCTTTCATCAGGAAGCAGAGGTGAGTTCGTTGTGTTTCCTGTGGCTCCATAGAACGCATATTGGGATTGGTGGGCGATTAGTTTTTGTCTGGTCTTGTCTGCATCCATGTTATGTGGAACCAGAGTCTCAGTATTTATTGTTAGTTGGGTTCGGAGGTGTCTCCCCTGTAGCAGGATGGCAGGAGTAGGCAGGTCTCCTCCTATTGGTGTGTTCCTAAGGACTCTTAGAGCGTCATTGATTGTACGGCCCTCCTCCAACATCTTGGCCATCATTTTCTTGACTGTTTGGACACCTCTTTCCGCTTGGCCATTGCTGGCTGGGTAGCCTGGACTGGATGTGGTGTGTTGAAATCCCAGCTTCCTGGAGAACTTGCGAAATTCTTCGTTGGCGTATTGTGGCCCGTTGTCCGAGAATATTGTTTCTGGTATTCCAAAATTGGCAAAATGCTTGTCTAGGATAGTTATCACATCAGCTGCTTTCGTTGACTGGAGGTGATCTATGGTCACCCATTTGCTGTAGTAATCGATGGTAAGTAGGTAATGTTCCCCTTGTAGTTCAAACAAGTCTGTTCCCACTTTCTGGTAGGGGTAGTGTGGAACATCATGAGGTTTAGTGTCTGGCTTTGGGTTCTGGCTTCGATTTTCTTGGCATTTGCTGCAACTCGCTACCATGTCATGTATTTCATTGGTGTAGCCAGGCCAGTACACTGACGTCTTGGCCCTTTCTATACACTTCACTATTCCATAGTGTCCCTCATGTATACTGTTCATCACCGTTTTGCGCATTGTCACAGGGACGACAGCTTGGCTTCCTTTGAGGACAATGCCGTCTTTCTCTGTTAGGTCGTGTCTCACATTCCAGTACGGTTTGATTGGACCCGGGACACTCCTCCTTGTAGGTGGCCATCCTGTGTGTATGTAAGTGATGAGTGCCTGCATTGTAGGGTCTTGTCTAGTCGCTTCCGTACATCTTTCACGTCCAAGTGGTGTGGGAATGATTTGCTCTGTGACGGAGTCGATTTGCTCTTCTGTTAGTTCATCATAGTCTGTATAGGGTGTTGTAGATGGCATTCTGCTCAGAGAATCGGCCAGGACCATTTCTTTCCCGGAATGGTGCTCTAGTGTGTAGTTGTATTTGAGACATCGTAGGCGCATTCTCTGAAGCCTAGGACTGACTTCAGCAAGGGGCTTTTTCAGTATTCCAAGTAGTGGCTTGTGGTCAGTCTCCACTATGACATCTTGTCCATACACATACTGATGGAATCTTGTTAGTCCAAACTGGATGGCAAGCATTTCCTTCTCTATTTGTGCATATTTCTGTTGTATGCTGGACATTGTTCTTGACGCGTATTCTACTGGGTGCCCCTCTTGAATAACAGCTGCTCCCAACCCATGTTGTGATGCGTCCACAGTTAGTCTCACTGGTAATGCTGGATCAAAAAGTCGTAGTACTGGGGCCTTTGTCACTAGATCTTTCACATGCTGTAGGGTGCGGTCGTGAACGGAGTCCCACACCCATGCAGTCTCCTGCTGTGTTAGCTGTCGCAGTGGGCTGGCTGTCTCAGCCAAAGTAGGACAAAATTTCGACAAATATGTAACCAGGCCCAGGAGTCTTGAAACATCTGTCTTGGACTGTGGCTTTGGGAATTGCTCAATGGCCTCGACTTTTTCTGGGTCAGGTTTTATCCCTTTTGATGTAAGCACATGTCCCAGATACTTTAATTCAGTCTTTCTGAACTGGCATTTGGATCGGTTGAGTCTAAGGTTCAGCTCCCTACACCTTTCGAGGACCATCTGAAGGCGTTTGTCGTGCTCCTCTATGCTACAGCCTGATACAAGGATGTCATCCACATAGGTGTGTACCCCAGGTATGTCTGCAAAGGATTCTGTCACTATTCTGTGAAACACTTCTGGGGCAGAGCTGATTCCGAAAGGTAGTCGGCAATACCGGTAGCGCCCAAAAGGAGTTGCCACTGTTGTCAAGTAGCTACTTTCCTTGTCTAGGGCAATCTGTAGAAAACCAGATGTAGCATCTAGGGTTGAGAAATATTGTGAGCCTGCCAACGTGCCGAATATCTCTTCGGGTGTTTTCAATTGATAGTGCTCCCTTTGTATAGCCTTGTTCAACGCTCCTGGATCAATGCATATCCTTAGTTTGTCTTTACCTGGCTTTGTTACAAGGACTATGGGACTGACCCAATTAGTAGCCTCTGTTACTTTGGCTATGATGCCTTGTTTCTCCATTTCATCCAGTTGTGACTTCAGTTCCTGTCTGTACCTAAATGGAACTCTTCTAGCTGGTTGGATGACTGGTTGTGCATTTGTCTTTAGTTTGATGCTGTACTCTCCTGGTAGTCGTCCCAGTCCTTTAAAGACATCTTTGAACTCTGATATAGCTGTGTGTGTGTCCCCTGTTGCATCCACTGCTAGGGTCTGTTGTATTAGTCCCAAGTCAGTGATGGAAGGCAATCCTATGAGCGTCTCCACGTTCTCTCGTACTATGATGAATTCCATCCTGCGGGTGACTCCTTGAAATGTTGCCTCCATGGTTGTTTTCCCACAGACATCTAATTTTGTTCCTCCGTATGCTGTTAGCTGAACTTCTGTTGGCGTGGGAGGGCTAGCACAGAGGACGCGGTAAGCAGTGAATGGTAGTATGTTGCACGTTGCACCTGTGTCGATTTTGGCTTTCAAACCTCTCCCTCCTATGTCCAGTATTATGTTCCAGACTTTAGCCTTTGTTTTACTGGTTTGTGTCGTGGTACCGGTGCAGTAAGCGAAATGGTCTCTCTCCTCGTTCTCTGGTGTGTCTGGTGTGGCTCGTTGTGGCGATATCGCATTGGCCGTCTCCTTTGTTGTTTGTCGTCGGGCTAGTCTGTCCTTTTCTGCCTTTTTGCATGCTTCCGCCGTGTGATTCATAATGCCGCAATATTTGCATTGTTTTCCCCATGCTGGGCAGTTTTTTGGTTTGTGGTTTGTCGCGCAGTAGTGGCAAGGGCGCTGCTTCATGGCTTTCACCATGTGTACCGCCGCCGCGTCGGTGACGCATTCTTTCAAGGCTGTGGCGGTTGATGTCATACTGGCAATGTAACGGGTTGTCGCTTCCATTGACCTGCACATGTCTACAGCTTTGGTTAGGGTTAGGTCAGATTCTGCCAACAGTTTCTCGCGGACGTTGTCTGCGGTGATATTGATTACAATCTGGTCCCGGATGATCTTCGTTTTCTCCTCTTGGTGATATCCGCAGGTTTCCACCAGGCGCAGCAAATCTGTGTAGAAGCTGTCGAAGGGCTCATTCGGTTGTTGTTTCCTCTGCAGGAACAGGAATCTTTCGTAGATTTCATTACTTTTAGGCTTGAAGTAGTTGTTGAACGCTCTAATGACGCAGTCCAGTTTGTCCTCGTCGCCGTCTGCGGCCCAAGTGAATGTTCGGTAGACGGAGATGGCTTCCCCTCCCATTGCCGTGAGTAGTATTGCGACTTTCGTTTTCTCGTCTTCTTTGTCCTTCTTTGTTGCTGTCATGTAGAATGTAAAATGGTCCCGCCACTGTGGCCATTCTTTGGCTGCTTCCAGTGTGGTTGTGAATGCTTGAGGCGGTTTCAGTCCTTCTGCCATGCTGTTGTCGGTTCTTTCCTCCTGACACCATGTAAGATAACGGTTACAGCTGTGCACTTCGTGACAGTCAGAATCGTTCTGTTCTATTTCCGATTACACATACGGGATAGTGAATCTAATTACATTACATGTCAGTCAGTACGTAACCAATCAATCGGTTGACCAGCCTGACGTTGTTGATGTACGAAGGAGATTCACTCCAACATTAGTTGGAGACGATTGCAGACTCAGCTGCAAGCATAGATGGGTCTACAAGCCTGCAGTTCTCAACTTGCAACTGGGGATCGCTGTAGGAGCATTGATGTGCACGCGTGTATGCCAACTAGAGACTTATGGGACGGAAATCTTAACACAGCTGCCAATTTAAGGTAAGTCTAGAGAAGACATCGTTGTCAAATGTTTAATTAAGGTTCTAGATTCTGACTTAGTTCTCAGTTTCAACTTTGTATATTTAAAGTTGATGTATTAATTGAACAAATTAATACTGAAGCCGTGTATAGCAAGACATTTATCTACATTTAGCGCAAATCCAAGGCTCACTACCTGACATTGTGACACATCTGTCATGATACAAGTTTTCACAGACGTAACACTCTACCATCTTGCCATGTGTCTTTGGCAACAAACACGTGCAGTGCAAAGTAATATAAAAGTGACTTCTGTCACATGTTTCCAATGGCTTGTCTTCTTCCATTGGAAAAGGTGAGAGCTCCTCTCGATCCAAACAGTAAATCAGATGTTGTCGCATTTTGGAAATATCAAAATGCATGATGGTTACATCATCTCCTAGAGCTGCCTGAAATGCATATGCTATTGCAAATAGACCGCAATCTTTACCATTTTGTTGCTGTTGCACTGGCATTTGTTCTACCATGAGAATGTTGTCTTTGTGAGCCAATTGATAGATTTGCGCCTGCTGTGTTTCCATACAAGGAGACAAGTGTAGGCCAACATTGCTGTCGTATAGTCGTACTTGTTTGCCAAAGCAGGTTGAAGTCACCCAATGATGACTTCCTGTAAAATGAATCTGAATAGCTGTACAAAAATGCATTTGTTATTATTACAAACCACATGAATGCTTATAATATTATTTTGATAATATTACACTATTAGTGTAGTGTGGTGTAGTGTGGTGTTGTGTGTGTGGTGTTGTGTGGTGTTGTGTGTGTGTGGTGTTGTGTGTGTGTGTGTGTGTGTGTGTGTGTGTGTGTGTGTGTGTGTGTGTGTGTGTGTGTGTGTGTCATGTCAGTGAGAGGGGTATTTATTTCATACCATTACTTGTTACATGAGCGAATCCGTAAGTCTGGCAAAGGAGTGTTGACTCTAGTCCACTGATGTAGGGAAACTGCTTTAATAGAAGCTGATGAGCAGCATGCATGTGCTTGTCAGTTAGAAAGCCGTCGGCACACTTGCCTTGTATAATATATTTATCAGTTTCATTGAGATCCAGACCATGTACCCACTGCAAAAGAAAATTTTATAACAAATCTTCTGGTTATTGTGGCAAATTCAGTTGACTTACTCTTTGTGAACTCTCGGCAGCTGATGTTAGACTAGACAATGTTTGAGGCATACTTGCTCTCTTATTAACTACCTCAAACAAACTTCTTCCTTTACTGTTATACAGCTTTCTCATATCATATACCCACAGACATAGGTCATCAAGTTGAGAGCTGCTGATGCTGACATACACGTTTTGATATCGAGACACCCTTGGCAATGAGAGTGCTTTGTCAGTTTCCCAGACCTTAATTAAGTCCACGTCTAGTAATAATTGCAATTCTGGTGTTATTTCAGCTTTTGCAAAATCATTGAACTCTTGATGAACAACAGGATTTACTAGCACAAAATCACTAACTCGTTTTAATGTTGGCTTTTTCTCATACGTTCGACAGTCTAGCCACAGAGCCACGTCTACATTGACACTAAGCCAACATTCTTCAACAGAGCTTGTATGTTCAGCAAGCTGCAAAACACAAAGTACATGCAGTAACCATAACATAACTAATCAATATGTGCCAGTAGCTAGATGTAAGCATACCTCTCTCTTGTCGTATTCTTCAGCTTTCCAAGCCTCCCATATTGCTCCTGTGCGCCACAGCCGTAACAGACTTTGATCAAATAGCTGACGTTCTAAATCTGAGAAATTTGGCTTGCTGTTGCCCTTGATCCTAGTAGCAGCTGATTCATCATCTTTGCTTGTCGCATTTGCCAATTCAGAAGACTTGTGTGGTGTATTGTAGATCTTCAGCTGACTAATATTAACTTTGCGCTTCATTGTTGAATTAGTTTTGATGCAACGAAGGACACAGCCACCAGATGCAGTCATTTCTATAACTCTGTATGGTCCAGGCCAGGTGTCTTCCATCTTATGACCTTCGTTGTCCTTTTTAGCATATTTAATCGCAAAACAGTCTGTCCAACCTGGATAGAGTTTACTACAGCTCCTTTTCTTTTTCTGTATTGTTGTTTCTGTCTTTCCTGACCGTTTTCAATGTTTTCTTTTACTTGAGGGAAAACTTTGTTTCTCATTTCCTTTAGATGATGTACTGCTTGCTGCACATCACCCAACTGACTGACAGAAGTGATCTCACTGTTTTCAGCTTCTAAAGGAAACCTAGCTTCTCGTCCATGCATTAAAAAGAAAGGAGTGAACTTGGTGGACTCTTGAACACTGGTTCGAATAGCAAAGAGAACTGGGTCAAGGAGTTCATCCCAGTCTTCTTCATGCTCTATTACCAATTTTTCAAGGCATCTATGTAGTCATAATACTCTAATTGCAATAGAACCACACTTATCTTCTTATATTGTTTATCTTACTTTCTAATTGTTTGATTTGTTCTTTCATCTAGTCCGTTAGACTGAGGATGATAAGCAGCTGTTATTCTTTGCCTGACATTGAATTGACAATGGAGTACCTTGCTCACCTGTTGAAGCAAACACAGTATAAGCATCCAACTAGTGGTACATACACCTACAGGTGAAGCATAGTTTACATTGGACATACATGATTTAATTAACAAGCACATAGGACATATCTCATACAACCTGGTTGACAAACTCTCTGCCTTGATCAGTGATAATATCATTTGGTGCTCCATGCCTACAGTAGGCAGTGTACAAAGCCCTGGCCACTGTAACAGCAGTTTTGTCTGATATGGGGAAAGCTTCAACCCATTTACTGAAATAGCATGTCATTGTTAGTATGTATTGGTTTCCTTGACTTGTCATTGTCAGCGGTCCCATGAGATCAATTCCAACTAGACTCCACACTTCTGAACGAACAGGAATAGGGTGGAGTTCGTTTGACTGCAATTTGAGAACAGAATTCGTCCTCTGGCACCTATCACATTTTCTTATCTAGACAACATTAATTGTGCTAGTTAAATTATTTTACAAGATTAGTAACAAAAAAATTTCTACCTGATTTGTGATATCAATGTACTGGTTTGGCCAGTAGTATCTGCTCCTTATTTTGTCAGTGGTTTTAGTTCTTCCCAGATGACCGCCAATTGGATTTACGTGACACTCCTACATCAATCAACAGAGTGATTCTTCACTCATATACATAGCTATTTCAAGTAACTGCAACTAATTTTTATTATGATGCACTAGCCTGAAAGGCACGATCTTGCTCATTTTTGCTACCAAGTGCCAGTCTGAGTAAATCTGGAGTCTTTGTGTAGTACAACCTTCCATCTTGAACTGTAAAATCTTTTGCTCTTCTTCTAAATGACTTTCGTTTCCTGCTTGGAATATCGGTGCAGTTTGTCCCTCCAGAGACTAGGAACTCTTTGTATGAGTTCACAATGTTTTCCGACCATTGTTCTGCTGAAGTTACAGTATCTACTTCCTACCACATCATTAAAGTAATTGTAACGTTGCAATTGTTTAGAGCATTTCTCCAATACTAATGCATGCAGATGTCAATGCTATCTTACTGTAGCTTCTACGTCTGACTCTGCATCCGTCAACTCTGGATTATCCATATGGCTCTATCACGCGCGTCCAGACTGAGACAACTCATTACAAGCCAAATAGAAGCATATTAGTACGAAGTCGTAGATACAGCTACAACTCTAGAGTAGATCAACTGTAGCTAACCAAAGAATCAATTCTACGTACTATGATACACAACTGCTCGCGACTGTAGACACTCAACTGCACAACTGCAACAACCTGCATCTGAATCCAGCGCTAGAGCTGTGTCTCTAAATATATAGTGTACCCTCGGCATGCCGCAGTCATTATACGATTGAGTCACATGTGACTGTGATCACAGTCATCCGGTTGAGTCACAGTTACCATCCGGCAGTTCTAGGAGTCAGTCATCATCCGGTTGAGCCACAGTCATCATACATCCGGCTTCTTCGATTCAGTCAACATCCGGCTTCTTCATGGTCATCTTCCGGCCACGGGTGCAACTGTCACGAGATATTCGTTCTCTAGCTAAATGCAGATGTACAATAGGTGATCGGGAACAGAGAGTACTTTAGTTTGCATTACGATCGCGAGCCCTGTAGCTTGAAAGCAGTCTGGGACGGCGAGGAAAGCACAAGGGTACACAAATCACCGGGGTCCGAAATCACCAGCAGCTTTGCATCATGACCGGTGATATGTGTACCCGACATGAGGTCTGGAGCATCGAGTCGACGGTCTGGAATCGCGAGCAAAGCGCGAGGGTGCACAAATCACCGGGTGCACAAATCCCCGTGACACCGGTACCGTGTACTACATCTAGAGTGTGCCCGTGAAAGCGCGCAGTCTACTACTTAATTAATTGTAGTAGGTTGACGGTTTCGATGTTTTAATTGTGTCTCGATTTTTCCTAGCAACAAACGTCGTTCCGTATACTTCGTCACCACAGTTGCCAACTCGGCGATCCGCTAGCTAGTGGGGAGCCTATCTAGTTATAACATAGCATTTTCCTCCAACCGGTTCATCTACAATAATGGTAGCGTGTTGTGTACAATGCACGTACAGTACGTGTACCTACACAGCTAGAGACCGAGGTATTCGCTGGCACAACGTTGTGTGTCAGAGCGAAGTTGTCAAGAGTTGTCAAGAGTTGTCAAGAGTTGCCAACGTGGTTTGGCACGTGACGGAAAGCAAAGTAAAAACAGACACCTGTTAGCGTGTTGGAAACGTGATCTCCTGAGACACGCGTGCGAATGGAAGTCCTGCTGGGACCCCCGCTGAGACCCTTGCTGTGTCTAGCGTCTTCGGTCATTTCAATTTTCAATTTTCTATTTTCTGTTCATGTTAGAAATAGAAAAGCGAACAGCGCGTTTAAGATTCTAGTTTTGAGCACATCGGTGCCTAAAAATCAAATTTTAAAAGATAAATCTAAAGATCACAAGCATCAACACATCAAAAGATGAAAACCATTTTACAAAAATGTGGAAAATTAAAAACTAAAAATTATAAATTTAAAAATTAAAAATTAAAATTTAATAAACACACCAATTTTAAATAAGAATGCAAGTAAAAAATTAAAAATTAAAAAAATTACTAAAAATTGAAAATTGAAAAATGAAAACATGAAAATTGAAATGTAGAAAATTAAATGGCCGAACCGTCCACTGACCGTTAGACTGAGCAATGATAAAATTTTCTTTATTTTGTGAGAAATTTTTCAGTCGACCAATTTTGGAAAATTAAAGGTGCTCTAGTGTAGATATGCTAAAATGTCATGAACTCTAAGATACGGCTGCTACATTCCAATGAATTCTCTAGTGACCTCTCCTTACTGTCAGTGCCTAGTATATTTAAATTAATTTTTATATCTTTAATTATTTTATTTTATTGATTTTTTTATTAATTATTTTTTGTAATTTTTTATCTTTGTTTATTTTATTAATTATTTAATTATTAATCTTTAATTTATATCTTTAATTATAAATTATTTTTTATATCTAGTGTGAAACATAGTGTCAGTGAAAGGCTAGAATGTCTAGCTATACATATTATTTTAGTACAAGACGCCGATTACTCTGAGTTTGATCGTCGTTGGTCGTGCTCCAAAGAACGGAAATATTTGCAAATTCTCTACTAGTAGTATATACGGCTTGAAAATGATGCATACTTCTAGATAGTTTGTAGGCGTGGACTTTTGGTTTCTAGGGCAGCAACTGCGCTTTTGCTTGGCATCCTTCTACAATGTAATCATCGCCTAGAGACGTTTGGTTCATATCTATTAGCGGAGAGACACAGACACAGACGGAGACCAGGAGCTCGAGTATGAAGAAAATCTTTCTCTGGCTGTCAGTACTTGTTGCTGAGGTATGACTACCCAGTTAGGTTCATGCATTTGACCACATGCAGCAGTCGATACAAATAGTTATTTGTCTCTGTGCATTGGCAAACGTCTCTACAATATTCTCTTAACAAGTGTTCTCTCTCGACTGTGCGTGCATGCTGCATTGCATGCAGTCTGTACGTCTAGGGTCTACTAAAAGTTTTAGTATGTAACGTTTACTCCTTGTTTCGTCTTCAGCTCTACGTCAACAAATGTCTCGGTGGCGAGTCAAACCAATGTCTGGTCGGAAACTTGATGGAAACGGTAACTGGTCGCAGTGTAGTGTAGAAACATCACTATATTGTGTGTCTTACAATTTGTTTCAGTGTACCGCCACCATACGGGCTCAGCAGGCAGAAATACAGGTAGTTTAGTATTCGCAGTGTGCATTTCGCACTCACTTCTGCTCTCGATCTGTTACTGGCAATTTGTTGTTCCTATTGCAAGGACATCCGACAAACATTCACTGCTGACCTGAACGATCTGAGACAACAGTTTACACAGCAAGAAGAAGAGACGAAGGTCATCCGACAAACATTCACTGCTGACCTGAACGATCTGAGACAACAGTTTACACAGCAAGAAGAAGAGACGAAGGTCATTGCAACAATGAATTAATTATGTTAATATATAATTGCTCTAAATTGTCTGGAAGTAAGCATATCGCCACTGCGTTGCGTTTAGGTCTATTGCATGCATATCTTCCTAATAGTACTCTAGAGAAGGAGTTCTCTACCAACTTTTTGAACGCGGCCGTGCTCTGCCTTGTTTTGTTTTCATTTCTTGCTCGCCCAAACAACTGTATCTATGGATACGCAGCAGTTTGTAAACTTGAACACTTCCATTTATCTACATACGTATACGAGATTATTTGGTTTTGGAAGCTACTGTAACGGTGGAAACGGTCACAGGTGATTTAGCTATGGTAGCAATCGCATCCCATTGTTTGTCAAGCGGTTGCCAGCAGATGGTGCGGTTGAGATTGGATATCAGCTGTAGACAGTAGATGTGTGTAGACCATAATGTTTTGCGCCGGATGAGGTCGTTAATTGTAGTCTTGGTCGACCAAATTATGCTGATCGCATCATTCTATATCTAGTTGGGAGCTCAATGATAATTGATAAGCATCATTCTATATCTAGTGGGGAGCTCAATGATATTTGACAATATTAGACAAGTGTATTATTATACGTATCTATGCACCTGCCATTGTGTGATCTAGTAGTAACTCTGGTTACAATGTAATAATGCGTCGCTTCGTTGACGACCGACTAACTATTAGGCCAATGTGAGCGGATCGATAGACGAATGTGGGTGGGTCTATAGACGAATGTGGTCGGTACCTCCTTGGTCTGTACGTGTAAACGGGAGGTTCACTTTGTGTTACAATGGTGTATGTGCTAAATGGTCACGAGAGCCGATGCCACAAATTATTCACATGTTACTACCAAAGCAATGCGTCGACCCTGCTGAGAGAAAGAAATCACTTTTGTAAGAATGTTGGCTTGGTAATTCGTCTCAGTATGCGTGTACTGTAGCTGCTGTATTTCCCGTAGTTGTTGATGCAAATTTATCCGAAGCTATTTCGAATAGCAGCATCTAAATATTAGTAATTAATTGAGGTGTTTCTAAACCAACAGAGGTGCTTGATTGTTTCCCAGACTCAACCCAGAGTTACAAGATGCAAGCCAACGAAAAATAATAGGCGAATATTTTGGTCAATAGCTAATAGATACCAAAGTCAGCATAAAAATAATCAACAAAGTAAAAACAAATGGCGGATTGGACTCTAATGCTGATGGTATATTGCTGTTCGGCTGGTTGACGCTCAAGCTAGCTCCTCAGATGATGGAGTGGGTCATGCAGGTCTTATGTGGCCAAGCCCAGTCCTCATGCAGTGAAGATAAAATAGCTTATTTATTTAATCATTAAACCAATATATCCAGAAGCTGTTGCTGAAAGATCATTGCTGACAGTCCCGTTTTCAGGAATTGGGTAGGCCATGGCCCGTGTGGCTCATCCTGTTCTTTCATTCTGTCTGTCTTTCTATTGTGTTTGTCTTCTTACATTTGTATGTGTGAAACTTGTGGCTTGCGAGTAATTTCAATCTATTTGTCTGTTGCGTATGAAGACATGACGCCAATTAACAGAAAGACTCCCGCTTTGAAAAATGAAAATAAACGGACACCTAAAGTGAATTATAAGATGCAGACTGCGTATGCATGATATCCTTGGGCAGCATACTTGGTAGCTAGAATTCTGAAGTCAAAGTCTGAAACCTATCATAATTTGAATTTACTCGCCAATCATCTAGATCACTGTTAATACTAAACGCATCTACAAGTGTAATAAAAGTCTCTAGAATTTGCAAAGCCTCAATGTATATTTTTGGAATTTATTATGTAGGTCTTTCAGGAGTCGGTCACTAACAAGACCAGGTTGCTCTTGGACCGCACACAAATTCAAGAAGAACAGGTTTGCTATTACGATTGTGCAACGTACATTGCGTATATGTAATGTGTATGCTTCATTTATGACAACAGATAGAAAAGCTTCAACAAAATATAACATCACTCTCGTCAATTGCCAACCGTCTTCAACATGAATTTCAGGTTTTCATTAAAACACTTTTAAGTTTCTAGTTGTAATAATGATAGTTATTGTGATGTGGTGTAGAAACTGCAAACCACTGTGGATAAACACAATTCCACTCTGGAGGAACATTCAAACGATCTGAAGGTTTACCGGCTATGTCGTAAATCGTTAACTAAGACTTGCATGTAAACTCTCATCTATGATGAGTGAACTGTGGTCTTGTCTCATACTTGTTGGCTTCAGAACTGCACACTAGATATTCACTACACACACACACACACACACACACACACACACACACACACACACACACACACACACACACACACACACACACCACACCCCCTAAACCCTAAACCAGCCCATCTCAAAAGATGATGGCATAAACAGTGAAAAAAGCAAATCTCTACTCAGTTTATCAACTATCAGATTGTAAATTGGTAATATATTGTACAGTGTCTTGAATCGTTTAGTTCTCCACACATCAGGAGATGTCAAACTGCGGCTTCTTGCTAAGGCTGCGGTCACACTACATTAACACTAGGGTGACATTGTCATTCACATTAATTGCATATTAATGGTAATGTGGGCAAGCGGTCACATCTGTACTTCTTTCATGGTGCGAAGAAGTGGGTGTGGTGCGAAAATGCCGCTAGGTCATCGCGATGCTTTCCTTTTCTGCTACTTGGTGCTAGTTCAGAGTGATCGGGTAGTCTTTTCACCAGATGTGGGCTTTCGCTTTGTGTGAAGGCGTCGCTCTAGGGCACGTAGATTTCATTCTGGTAGTAATTCTGGTTGATTCTCGCAACTGTACACGACTCTTGCCAGCCGAACGTTGCCAAAGTGAACGTTGGCGTCTTGAAGGCTTCTGTTGTTGTATACTCATTAAGCAGCTCTGCTGCCTTTCTTGCTTTTGCTTTCTTTGTCACCATGATGTTACCAAAACGTTCTATCACGTCAGCCCAGATGTCAATTAGTGGTTTCTGCTCGACGGTAATTGGTAGGCCACTGCAGTTTCTGCTTTCGTTTTGAAGTTGCGCTAGCACTAGCAGTTGTACTGGCAGGATCCCGTTCAGTCGACATACTTTGTTGCGCGCAGAAGAATCGAGTCAATACGAAAGGAGAAAGTCGTCAACACAAACTGAGACTTTGTACAGGTGGTAGGGAAACTCTAGCGACCGCAGTAGCGTACGACTGCGTAGTCGATTGACCAAAACAATGGTAATGTCAATGCTAGAGGCCGCTCTCAGCCCACATTGACATTCTCATTCACATTCTATTTATATTGGCATTCGCATTGCGGTAATGAGCTATCAACTGTATGTGTGATCGACCAACATACTGGAAATGTCAATGGCAATGTAGATGTAGTGTGACCGCAGCCCTAATAACCCAACAGTAGAGATCGCCCGCACGCACCATAGACCATCGTTCTACTTCTTTCCACGATGGAGACCAACTTCTTTCGTCTATGCCGCGACGCCATTTTAAATGCTGGACTACGTGCACGTGGCCTCCGTCTCCATCGGCGATAACCGGAAATAGACGTAAAGTCACGACAATGAATACTTCGACGTTGCAAACAATCGAAAAACTTTACAACTTGGGAGTAGCGCGGCGGGTGTTCTTCGCAAAGAAACATGTTGCCATAGGTTCGCTCCCAAACGCTGGGTGTGGCACTCCTGTCGATCTGAGATGGTTTATCTTGATGATGACGTTTGAAGATATCGCAGAAGCCAGATGGTAAGCCGGAGTGGGTCAAATCTTTCAGAACCGACACGCTCAGGAGGCTGCCATGCTACATTCCGAAGCGCGCGCTCGCACGCACGCACGCACGCACGCACACACACACACACACCACACACCACACCACACACACACACACCACACACACACACACACACACACACACACACACACACACACACACACACACACACACACACACACACACACACACACACACACACACTCACACACACACTAGACAAAACAAACATGCAGTCTCAGTCTCTAAATGTTCATAACTGTCTGCTTAAAGCTGAAGTTTCTCTCAACAACGTCTGCATTGCATATTTGCAGCTTGATACACACCTTTTTTTCTGATCGTCTTTCAAATCAGATCAAAGCCTGTCTGTCTGCCTGTCTGTCTGTCTGTCTGTCTGTCTGTCTGTCTATTAGTATTAGTAAACTACTACTAGTAAATTGAGTTTACGACTCATGGGTCGACTTAAACAAGTCACAGTAATGGAAAACAAGTTGTAGTAATAAGAATGTTTGTATGTATGTATTTCTGTATGTATGTCTGTGTCATTCTGTCTTTGTTTGTGTCTGTGTTTCTGTTTGTAAACATGATTGATATCGGTTGATCATATTATCATATCAATATGAAAATTTCTGCGTATGACAATCTTGCCAACAGTGTGTGTGTGTGTGTGTGTGTGTGTGTGTGTGTGTGAGAGAGAGAGAGAGAGAGAGAGAGAGAGAGAGAGAGTGAGTGAGTGAGTGAGAGTGAGAGAGTGAGAGTGAGAGTGAGAGAGAGAGAGAGAGAGAGAAGTAGCGGTACATGTAGTGTGTGTGTGTGTGTGTGTGTGTGTGTGTGTGTGTGTGTGTGTGTGTGTGTGTGTGTGTGTGTGTGTGTGTGTGTGTGTGTGTGTGTGTGTGCAGGATAACGATGATCATTGTCATCTTGATTGCATGCAAGACTGATTTCTCTAATGCAGAGAATTACACCCTACTTAATTTACTCACTCTTACAGAGGACTGATTAATATTTGCGTACACTCTCTGTTCTAGACTCTTCAGCAAGACGTGTTAAATCTGCAGAGGCTATCGGTACCCTGAACATGACTTCTCAGGTATATAAGGAACACATTTTGAAAATGCACAACAAAAGTGTTTATTGCTGATAGAGCACAGACAAAGTTAAAATCAAGTTAATTAGCTTACTGTAATACACTTACTGTAATGTATACACTAAGTTATGGTCTCTATTCTAGACTCTTCAGCAACGCGTTTCATGTTTTGTTGCGCTGTAAACGTGGAGTGGAAACATTCAACAAACTCCACACACCCTCCTAATATATAGAAGGAGACATGCATGCATTTTTCTAACGGAGTATTTACAGAACCAACATCCTACACGTATACGTATACAATGTTAATTAGTAAATTCTAAATATATCCACAAATATGGAGAGTAACTTAACTAGAGGGTTATCTTTAGTGGAGTTTTCAACAGTTCGCTAATGATCCATTAGCTGTAGAGTGGCTGGAAAGTAAATATTTAGGGCTTTCACTATTAATGGGTACAAAAAATCCGAACTTATCGAGAACAATTAATTAGTCAAGTGACATTAGTTTTAAACCAATAAGCCATTTCCGCGTAGTGTGGTAGACGTTGTTTGATTTTAGCAAGCCCGTAGGGTGGGGGGGGGGTGCACTGGGTGTATGTGCACTGGGTGTATGTGCACCCTCCGCGGACCCGTTCACAAAGAAGTCCGGGCTAGAAGGCAAAAGGACTCCGAGGGATGTGTTGGAACTCCAAAGTACGTGCCAGATATTTGGCTATCCTGTCTGCTACCTGGTAACGTGGAGAAGTGTGTGTTTGTCACAGTGACACTAGATGGGACGGTCTCAGGAAAAAGATAGAAAAAGGAGGCAAGCAGCGGCTACGTGTCAACGGCTGGACGGCTTTCTAGTTCCGAAAAGGGCAAGTGATCAACTTGTGACTCCTGATCCAGATTTTAGACAGCTGGTTGCAGTAGACGATCAACTAACACCGACTTCCAGTGAGTGCTGTAGTGGTAGTGTAGAAAGAGTAGGATCGTTCTCTACCGCCACGTATGTCGAGCCTTGTTACTCTGTTGTTACTCTGGCACTCTTTCGTCCAGGTGAATGTATGTGAATTTAGGGTTGTTACCCTGGCACACTTTCATCCAGGTGAATTTACGGGAATTTAAGGCTTTGTTACTCTGCCACTCTTGGATCCAGTGAACGCTTTGAGATTATTTACACAGTTCCATTTTGTAATGTTTTCTCACCTTCTATTGCTTGAGTCTTGTACTGTCTTTCTGGTACTTTAGCCAAAGTCTTTTCTGGTGTTTTGGTCTAGACAGCTGTCCGTACGCTCTTCCTAGTTGTCTGTATTGCCGAGCTTGTTCTTAGCCGCTTTCTTGTCTGCTCCAAGACGATTGATATTCAATCTTCCAACAGTCTGCTCCAAACTGCTCTTCTTTCCAGATTTACTAAGTCCTATAATAAACACTTTTTTGTTGCAAAACAATAAATCAAGGACAGTTGTTTGGCATTGACATTCACCTTGTATAGTGCTTTTGTACACTGAAACGCTCTGCACTAGCTTTTTAGCTACCAAAGTCTGCTTCAGAAGGCGAAGAATTTTGCAGAATTTCCAGAACATGCGAGGCTGTCTCTCTGGAAGAACGTACACGATCAGTCGGTGAATCTTCTCTTTGTGATCTAGATTGTCTGCTCGAAGCATCTCAAACTGGTCAATTGATATAACGTATTCTTGATACAATGTGCCAAGAAAACAGTCGTCGCAACGCAATTTTTTCATTAGAAACACATGATTCTTTCTTAGAGCAGACCACGCCCGGTCTTCAGGAATATTGCCCGTAACGCCGTGTGTTTCATCCTGCGTTTGAATTCGTTCTCCTGTACCATAGGAAACACGAAAGAGTTAGCAAAACCTTCAACGGCCCATTTTACCTCCATCACGACTAGGATCTCACTTTTCATGCCACGTGATGTAAATTGGTCATTATGTGATAATGACCACCCTGACGACGAAGAGAGACATTGTTCACACGGTCTTTGCTTTTCACTTGAAATCTTTGCACCTGTTATTTTTATAATTTTACATTAGGTCACGTCGATGCACAATCACGACTGCACAAACTTTCTATACGAGCCGCCAACAATTTAGATTTACCCACGTCGATTTTCTTTGCTTTGTAACAAGCTTTCACGCCATCATCTTGACTGTTTTCCTTAGCTATAGACATCAAAGCAATGACACTCATTTCAGTCTAAACATACAACACAGAACTAACCGAAGACGCTTGCGTCTAGCTCAATTTTTACAGCAGTTTCCTTGAGTCGTCGAGCCATTTCTCCTCGTCCAACGTCCTTCAAAATTGTGCAAAACTTTGGAAACAATTTTGGATCTTGTTTGTGTAGCCGTAAAACAAGCTTATCGACGTTCGCTTCACTCAGCGGTATTTCGCAACAGCACCACTCTTCAAACTCGTCCTTGGTAATTAGGTTATAGCTGACCAAACGGCGAAGCAGGTCTCGGTCTACAATCAAGTTGTCGACTACATAAGAAAAATTCGTGGTAAGAGATTGCCAAGGATCGGGGTCGACAAACGAATGGGACATCACTTGATCTTGATCAACATGACTAAAGTAAACGTACGGGAATTTGTGCACAGTATAAGATCACATTACAGCTAATTTCGTGAGATTCCAATGTCGCTCACCAGAGCGCGTGCGCTATAGCGTTAGCGCGCGTTGACTGAATGTTTCTCACGTGATCATCGTTTTCAGGCTATTTGCTGCTAATATCTAGGGCTCTCATATCCAGCTTTGCTTGTAGTTCAGCCGAACCTTTTATCTTGATTGCTTAGTTATGCAATCAAGTTTGCGTGGACGTAGTGCTAGACGACGGAGTGCACCTTTATTTACGCCTGCGCTCATCCTGTGCCCACGACCTAAGGGTCCCGGATGTCCCATTATCCAACTGCAACTCTCTGACAAATTCAGCTACAGACGCCACACACACAGACACACACACACACACACACACACACACACACACACACACACACACACACACACACACACACACACTAAAGTAAACAGAAGAAAGCATAAACAAGTAAATAAATTTGTCCACTAACGAGACAGACATGTCAAAGTTGAAACTGTTGCCGTCAAACCAAAGAGATGCGTAGGTGTGGTCCCTCCAGCACAGGATGAACAACGGTATCGTCCACTAGCCGATCACATGATTAAACGTACCCTGACTTGCATTAATGGCCGACGCCGGAAGGAGTAGTTGCACCATTTTCTTCTGCTAGCTAGAAATAGTTACGTGCATGTCTAGACATTAATTAGATTAAGATTGGGGTCGCTGTTTTCCTACGTGGCAATGAAGACGTCTATTACAAAACGGTGCTACTTTATGAAGGTCGCGAAACGACAGAGGCTACACAGTGCGGATTGGCTTCCTTACTCACGTGACAATAATTTTATGACCCGTATATGTTAACTTGCAGTGGCTGGCAGGACCAGAGGATACAGTACGTAATGCAACTGCAACTAGGCGGTAAGAGGCTTACTGAAAGTACAGTGTTTAGACTGAGTAATCATGCAATCTTCTTTATTTTGTGAGGAATTTGTTAGTCCACTAATTTTGGGAGATCAAAGGTGCTCTACAGTAGATATACTAAAATGCCATGAACTCTTTAATTAAGATACGGCTGCTACATTCCAGTGAATTCTCTAGTGACCTCGCCTTACTACCAGTGCCTAATACATTTAAATTATACTAGATATCTTTAATCTCTAGTGAAATATAGTGTCAGTGAAACGCTAGATCGAATGTCTAAAATACCAATTATCTAGTAGAAGACCCCTATTACTCTGCGTTTGACCGCCCTTGGTCGTGCTCCAAAGAGCGGAAATATTTGCAAATTCTCTACTAGTAGTACTAGTACGTACGGCTTGAAAATGATGCATACTTCTAGATAGTTTGTAGGCGTGGACTTTTGGTTTCTAGGGCAGCAACTGCGCTTTTGCTTGGCATCCTTCTACAACGTAATTATCATCTAGAGACGTTTGGTTCATATCTATTAGCGGAGAGACACAGACACAGACGGAGACCAGGAGCTCGAGTATGAAGAAAATCTTTCTCTGGCTGTCAGTACTTGTAGCTGAGGTATGACTACCTAGTTAGGATCATGCATTTGACCACATGCAGCAGTCGACACAAGTAGTAATTTGTCTCTATGCGTTGGCAAACGTCTCTACAATATTCTCTCAACAAGTGTTCTCTCTCGACTGTGCGTGCATGCTGCATTGCATGCAGTCTGTACGTCTAGGGTCTACTAAAAATTTTAGTATGCAACGTTTACTCCTTCTTTCGTCTTCAGCTCTACGTCAACAAATGTCTCGGTAGCGAGTCAAACCAATGTCTGGTCGGAAACTTGATGGAAACGGTAACTGGTCGCAGTGTAGTGTAGAAACATCACTATATTGTGTGTCTTACGATTTGTTTCAGTGTACCGCCACCATACGGGCTCAGCAGGCAGAAATACAGGTAGTTTAGTAGTCGCAGTGTGCATTTCGCACTCACTTCTCCTCTCGATCTGTTACTGGCAATTTTTTGTTCCTATCGCAAGGACATCCGACAAACATTCACTGCTGACCTGAACGATCTGAGACAACAGTTTACACAGCAAGAAGAAGAGACGAAGGTCATTGCAACAATTAATTAATCTAGGTTAATATATAATAATTTGCTCTATATTGTCTGGAAATAAGCATGTCGCCACTGCGTTGCGGTTAGGTCTATTGCATGCATATCTTCCTAATAGTACACTAGAGAAGGAGTTCTCTACCAACTTTGTGAACGCGGCCGTGCTCTGCCTTGTTTTGTTTTCATTTCTTGCTCGCCCAAACAACTGTATCTATGGATACGCAGCAGTTTGTAAACTTGAACACTTCCATTTATCTACATACGTATACGAGATTATTTGGTTTTGGAAGCTACTGTAACGGTGAAAACGGGCACAGGTGATTTAGCTATGGTAGCAATTGTATCTCATTGTTTGTCAAGCGGTTGCCAGCAGATGGTGCGGTTGAGATTGGATAGCAGCTGTAGACAGCAGATGTGTCTGGACCAAATGTTTTGCGCCGGATGAGGTCGTTACTTGTAGTCTTGGTCGACCAAATTATGCTGATCGCATCATTCTATATCTAGTGGGGAGCTCAATGATAATTGACAATATTAGACAATAATTGACAATATTAATAAATGCGTCGCTTCGTTGACGACCGACTAACTATTATGCCAATGTGAGCGGATCGATAGACGAATGTGGGTGGGTCTATAGACGGATGTGGGCGGTACCTCCTTGGTTTGTACGCGTAAACGGTAGGTTCACTTACAATGGTTGTATGTGCTAAATCGTCACGTGAGGCGATGCCACAAATTATCCACATGTTACTACCAAAGTAATGCGTCGACCCTGCTGAGAGAAAGAAATCACTTTTGTAAGAATGTTGGCTTGGCATTTCTTCTCAGTATGCGTGTACTGTAGCTGCTGTATTTCCCGTAGTTGTTGATGCAAATTTATCCGAAGCTATTTCGAATAGCAGCATCTAAATATTAGTAATTAATTGAGGTGTTTCTAAACCAACAGAGGTGATTGATTATTTCCCAGACTCAACCCAGGGTTACAAGATGCAAGCCAACAAAAAATAATAGGCGGACATTTGGGTCAATAGCTAATAGATACCAAAATTAGCATAAGATAATCAACAAAGTAAAAAAAATGGCAGATTGGGCTCTAATGCTTATGGTACATTGCTGTTCAGCTGGTTGACGCTCAAGCTAGCTCCTCAGATGATGGAGTGGGCCATGCAGGTCTTATGTGGCCAAGCCCAGTCCTCATGCAGTGAAGTTAAAATAGCTAATTATTTAATCATTGAACCAATATATCAAGAAGTTGTTGCTGAAAGATCATTGGTGAAAGTCCCGTTTTCAGGAAATGGGTAGGCCATGGCCCACGTGGCTCAGCCTCTTCTTTCATTCTGTCTGTCTTTGTATTGTGTTTGTCTTCTGACATGTGTATGTGTGAAGCTAGTGGCTTGCGAGTAATTTCAATCTATTTGTCTGTTGCGTATGAATACATGACGTCAATTAATTGAAAGACTCCTGCTTTGAAAAATGAAAATGAACGGACACCTAAAGTCAATTATAAGATGCAGACTGCGTATGCATGATATCCTTGGGCAGCATACTTGGTAGCTAGAATTCTGAAGTCAAAGTCTGAAACCTATCATAATTTGAATTTGCTCGCCAATCATCTAGATCACTGTTAATACTAAACGCATCTACAAGTGTAATGAAAGTCTCTAGAATTTGCGAAGCCTCAATGTATGTTTTTGGAATTTATTACGTAGGTCTTTCAGGAATCGGTCAATAACACGACCAGGTTGCTCTTGGACCGCACACAAATTCAAGATGAACAGGTTTGCTATTACGATCGTGCAACGTACATTGCGTATATGTAATGTGTATGCTTCATTTTATGACAACAGATAGAAAAGCTTCAACAAAATATAACATCACTCTCGTCAATTGCCAACCGTCTTCAACATGAATTTCAGGTTTTCATTAAAACACTTTTAAGTTTCTAGTTGTAATAATGATAGTTATTGTGATATGGTGTAGAAACTGCAAACCACTGTGGATAAACACAATTCCACTCTGGAGGAACATTCAAACGATCTGAAGGTTTACTGGCTATGTCGTAAATCGTTAACTAAGACTTGCATGTAAACTCTCATCTATGATGAGTAAACTGTGATCTTGTCTCATACTTGTTAGCTTCAGAACTGCACACTAGATATTCATTAAACACACACACACACACACACACACACACACACACACACACACACACACACACACACACACACACACACACACACACACACACACACACACACACACACACAACAAACACGCCCTAAACCCTAAACTAGCCCATCTCAAAAGATGATGGCATAAACAGTGAAAAAGCAAATCTCTTCTCAGTTTATCTACTACCAGTTTGTAAATTGGTTATATATTGTACAGTGTCCTGAATCGTTTAGTTCTCCACACAGCAAGAAATGTCAAACTGCTGTTTCTATCTAAGGCTGCGGTCACACTACATTAACACCAGGGTGACATTGTCATTCACATTAATTGCGTACTAATGGTAATGTGGGCAAGCGGTCACATCTGTACTTCTGTCATTGCGCGAAGGAATGGATGTGGTGCAAAAATGCCGATAGATCATCGCGATGCTTTTCTTTTCTGGTACTTGGTGCTAGTTCAGAGTGACCGGGTAGTCTTTTCACCAGATGTGGGCTTTCGCTTTGTGTGAAGGCGTCGCTCTGGAGCACGTAGATTTCATTCTGGTAATAATTCTGGTTGGTATTCGCAACTGTACACGACTCTTGCCAGCTGAACGTTGCCAAAGTGAACGTTGGCACCTTGAAGGCTTCTGTTGTCGTATACTCATTGAGCAGCTCCGCTGCCTTTCTTGCTTTGGCTTTCTTTGTCACCATGATGTTACCAATACGCTCTAGCACGTCCGCCCAGATTTCAATTAGTAGTTTCTGCTCGACGTTAATTGGTAGGCCACTGCACATTCTGCTTTCATTTTGAAGTTGCGCTAGCACTAGCAGTTGTACTGGCAGGATCCCGTTCAGTCGACATACTTTGTTGCGCGCAGAAGAATCGAGTCAATACGAAAGGACAAAGTCGTCAACACAAACTGATGCTTTGTACAGGTGGTAGGGAAACTCTAGCGACTGCAGTAGCGTAGGACTGCGTAGTCGACTGACCAAAACAATGGTAATGTCAATGCTAGAGGCCGATCTCAGCCCACATTGACATTCTCATTCACATTCTATTTACATTGGCATTCACATTGCGGTAATGAGCTATCAACTGTACGTGTGATCGACCAACATACTGGAAATGTCAATGGCAATGTGGATGTAGTGTGACCGCAGCCTTAATAACCCAACAGTAGAGATCTCCCGCACGCACCATAGACCATCGTTCTACTTCTTTCCACGCTGGAGACCAACTTCTTTCGTCCATGCCGCGACGCCATTGTGACTGCTGGACTACGTGCACGTGGCCTCCGTCTCCATCGGCGATGATCGGAAATAGACGTAAAGTCACGACAATGAGTACTTCGACGTTGCAAACAATCGAAAAACTTTACAACTTGGGAGTAGCGCGGCGGGTGTTCTTCGCAAAGAAATATGTTGCCATAGGTTCGCTCCCAAACGCTGGGTGTGGCACTCCTGTCGATCTGAGATGGTTTATCTTGATGATGACGTTTGAAGATATCGCAGAAGCCAGATGGTAAGCCGGAGTGGGTCAAATCTTTCAGAGCCGACACGCTCAGGAGGCTGCCATGCTACATTCGGAAGCGCGCGCGCACACACACACACACACACACACACAC
>NC_085086.1:7566832-7574332 GCF_963422355.1 Corticium candelabrum | reverse complement strand
GTCAGTGGTTCCTCTTTATAGTAAAATAGTGAGTGTATAGAACTTGGTGTTTTCCGTCAGACTTTCTGAACCAAATTTCTCAGTACTATAATTCCGAAACGCTGCAAGCTTGATTGCCGCAAAATATTTGGAAACCACATCAGGGAATAAGTAACACCCCACTTAGAATTGGACCTTGGTGCCCGCGCACGTCGGTCCATATTATGTAGATCCGCGCATGCTTTTACGATACTGCGCACGTCGGTCTGTATTGTGTAGATCTGCGCATGCTTATACATATTTAGTTCTCTCTATACCTATGTACAGATTTTGCAAACTCTAGCAAGTAATTTGTATATTAATTGCTGTTAGCGTTTAGGACTTCAGCGTACGTGCCTTTTTACTATTATTACTGCAATAAGAAAGGATTTCTTCCTTCCGCCTACTCTCTGCCATCTCACGTGCACGAAGGAAGAGGTCTGTATGGCACCCATGCTACTGCGGAGAGAAAATGACGAGGGCGGAGCGAGACTGAGTTGAATCCTTACGACACCATTGATTGTCTGGCGTTTGTTTACAGAATTGATTAGGGACGACTTTTTATCTGGTCTAGATCAGCCAACGGAGAAAGGAGCAAGAATAAAACAAGGTATTCTCTGGCTGGCTGTGCTTGTTGTAGAGGTATACGATAAACATACATGCGCAACACGCAAGCAGGTAGTCGATACGAATTAGTCGGTACGAGCTTGCGCACATGCACCTCTTTACAAACTCCTACCAATACAAATTAATGGTGTTCTGTGGAATGCATTCTTCATGTGCAAGCTTGTCTAGGCAACGTTTGTTTGTTGTTCTCCCTATTCAGCTGTATATGGAAAAATGTTTTGGTGGGGAGTCGAAACAATGTCTGCTTGGAACTATGATGGAAACGGTAGCTGCTCGCTCATGTTCGCGTTGACTTTACGCTTTAAAACTCCGTACTAACTCTTCTTGGCCTCACGACCACAATCTTGATATCATTCTAAAAACAGGTTTGTTCATTTTGTATTCTGGTGGCTATGGTGATGTTCAGTGTAAACCAATGTTATGGTGCACGGTAAGGTTTCTGCATAACAAACGTATTTTTATGCATGGACTGAAACCTCTACTAGTGACTGTCTACTCTCAACGACTATCTGGTATGAGTTTGCTTGCCACAATTTAGCTACTTTCCTAAGCGCCAAACGGGACTGTAGCGACCACTGCAGTTTAATTATAGTCTCTCTCTACAGCAAACAGCACGATATAATGTTACATTTGTTACAACAGAATTCAAACATCGTTTCAGAGATGTCATCGACATCTAGTTTGCAAAATCCTATTTTACACACACACACACACACACACACACACACACACACACACACACACACACACACACACACACACACACACACACACACACACACACAGACACACAGACAAACACAGACACACACAGACACAGACAGACACACAGACACACACAGACACAGACTCACACACACACACACACACACACACACACACACACACACACACACACACACACACACACACACACACACACACACACAGACACAGACACTGACACAGACACAGACACAGACACAGACAAACACACACACACACACACACACACGCGCGCGCGCGCGCGCGTTGCAATTATGTAAAGATGTGCTGTTTGCTTCATGTCTTGTAAAGTGCTCTATTAATACGTTAATTAAATTTCAATTCTTAATTGTAAACAAAATGGTTCCGGAAAATGTGTATTCAATATTTAATTTTAATTTTTTTACTTTATTTAAGAAATTGATTTAGCAGTTATTGCAGACTATTATTTTAAATCTACCTAAAATAATTTTAAAAAACAAAACGTCCATTTAATTTTTAAATTTGGTTTTAGAAATTAGATTTTAATTAAATGGTTTGCAATAACTGCTAAATCAATTTCTTAAATAAAATATAGAATCAAGAATTCAATATTGAATACACATTGTCAGAAACCATTTTTGTTTACAATTAAAAATTGAAAATTGATTAACATCCGGGACCACCTTAATGGAGCCTTGCGGTAATAGCTAGCGCTCTGCTAATTCAGTTTAATTCATTAGGGCGGTGTTGTGGCGTTGCCTGCATCACCTATAGTCTTGTAATTATGTTAAATCTCCCAAGTTATGGGTCTAGAAAAGTGTTGGCTGGAATTTGCTCTAGGTATAGGTTTACATGCATGTCTACACGACCGACGAAGACAAGACAAGAATTCTTTCAATGCTGTTCCGTCCGGCAGATAAACTTTTAAAACGGGCATGCTCCTTTCTCTGTTGATGGGAAGTTAGCTCTCTAATCAAGTTTGTTACCCAATGACACATATACAGACGGTTGGTGTCATATGAGACTCGCTCCGGACCACTTTCAGACGAGGATCGAGGGCGGGTGATTATACGGGGCGATTGCCTTTATTTCAAAATGATGTTAGAAGGGGCATACATGTACAGATGACTTAAATGCTAATGTCATAATGCTTATTTATAATTGTATTAAATGTTTATAAACAAATTACGTTATAATCAAATTTAAGAAATGTAATACCAAGACTAGCTTCTTTTCTTAATTAGAGTATTTGTCTTAATTAAATCGTGAGCAGAAAATGTTTGGCACGTATAAAACAACAAATTACTAGCAACAGAAGAATAAGTACAATACAAAACAAGTACAAATGGGGACTACTATACAAACTACCTTTGATACATTGTATACATTTCTGCTTGCAGATATCGTAGATTAGTGATTCATTAAAACAGGAAATTGTAATGCACATAATATACTGTTTTTTCTTTAGACTAGACTAGCTGATTAGCCTGTGGTTGTCATTTGCCAGTAAAATTTGATTAATTAATTAACGCGAATTCTCGGGTATATCATAGTTAGGCGGAGACAACACTAAAACCATGATAGCCTTTTCTCCGTATATGAGACCAAATCACATCTAAAGCAATTACCTTTAGGACGTCGTCACCTCCATACATAATGTTGTTGTCGTTGCTAGCTGACTTTTCCTTTCTTTGAGAGGGAAAATAAACAGGAAATTGCTTATAAGCGATAATTGGAAGGGAACACATTTTGTTTTTTTCTTATAAATTGAGGTAAAATGCCTTATAACATGAATTGCCGTTTTGTAACAGAGGTGATAATTCGCAATTAAAATAATTCGGTAACTACGAAAGGAAATTACAAGGAGTCCTGTTTTAACGTGCGTTAAAAGGTGTGTTTCTAAATTGTTCTAAAAAGTGACTTAATTAATTAAGAGCACGTGATTTGCCTGCTGCATAAACGTTTTGAAAGCCAATACAATATCTCGCAGCTTTAAATTTAAGTGGTATTTAAATGGTAGAGATCCTAATGATGTTTATCGTGCATGCTGGCTTTGAGTGGAACAGTAGAGTTTATTAGATGTATTATCTATTTATAATATATTGATAGACCTTCGAACCGGAAGTAGGCGCCAGTGGTGTTTGAAATGTCGTCAAATATTGCTTGACCAGCCTGACAACCGGCTCTGTCGCCTCTGAATTATAAGCTACCTTTCACGTGACCAACACGTGTTAATACCACGTGTACATCCACGCATGCAAATTATTTACCTCACGTGAAACGCAGCATTGCGCATGTATCAATTCGCCGACGCTGATTGGTCCACTAATGGTCAATTCTTCCCATCCCCCTATTGCTCTTGCGTAGAGCACTATATAAGCAGCGCTGCAAGGAGAAATTGTTGCGGATTGAAGTATCCGCCTTCTAGACTTTGTGGGCAAAATGGCCAGCAAGTCGTCGGTGGTAATGACGTACCGATTGTGGTTTGACGTCGCAGTGAAATTGGAAAATGTCGTTTTAGAGCACTGTTTACAAGGGCGTCATCAGCGACGTCGTTAAGAACGTTCGAGAGAAGTTTCTGAATGAGGGCGTCGACGAACAGGTGCTTCAAGAACTGAAACAGGTGATTTGCTCGTCTTCCCTCCCACGGGATACCGACCCACCCCTACCGGGGATACGCCACACCTACGCAGAATGACGGGAAACTGCATGTTGCGTAGAATATGTGAGCTCGAGTAATGCTCGACGTAGGTATCGACTTAGTAGTGTGTGTTCGTCTGTCTTTTACTTTATTTGTCTGTTTGCTTGTTAGGGTATGTGTAATGTACCTAATTGTGGACACTCCCCTGTATTGTGAGTTACAGAGCGTTTGCACACACAGGGTTAACTCGGGTAGAGTTATGCTAACCCCACTCCACCTAATTTGCGTTCACACTTAGAACACTGGTAATTAGATGCAGAAGATCTAGAGTAGAGCGAATACATTGATTGCTTGAAGTTTCTGCTTGAGACTAGGAAAGCAGTAACGCCGATAGCCTAACACGAGAAGGATAAACCATTTTGTACGTTATCGCAATCCACTCTAGGGCGTGTTTTTGCATATATTAGGGCGTGTCTTTGCTTAACCCACTTTAACTCAGTTTAACCCTACTCGAAGCCACACAGGCGTAGGACGCGGTCCGCCTGGTCCGGCCATGGCTGGACCAATATTTGAAAAGACCACTTTCACCAGATGCTCAATGGCATCAACTTCTGTTTTACGGGTATAGTCAATCAAATAAGTAATATATTGCTGATTGTGTCATCATCTCGTGCAGCCAGACCATTACTTTCCATACTCTGAAGTGACACGGAGTCGAGACTATCAACGCTCTCGAGAGATGTGAACTATGATATAGTGTTGTCGTACCCATCTACTAGCGCATGCAATGTTGCCCCACCCATTAACGTACGTTAGGCCGGACCAGTCACTTTTTGCTTCCTACACCCCTGAGCCAGGGTTAGCTTAAGCCTCACTTAATCCCAGTCATAACCTGGGCTAACTTGGGTTTACTAAACTCGTGTTCACACAACCGGTGTAATTGGAGTCTAACCCAAAGTTAACCCGATTTAACCCAAGGTAACCCTGTGTGTGAAAGCGCTCATAATCGCTGTTTTCTTTGGTAACTTGCAACGAAGAGAAAGGGAAGCATGTCCGATGTACACACCAATGTCTAAGCTTCGTAACGGTACCTGTACAACTAGAATCGCATACTGTAAACCAAAAAATTTTCGATGATTTATTTTTGGTATTTTCGGTATGACTTATGAGGTACTCACTACTGCTAAAAATATATCTCTACGTATATTTTTTGTGTAAGTAGCCAGCAGCAATTGCTTTACTTTCCTATTTGTGTCTGTTTTTCTGTTGTCCACTGTATTCTAATTCTTCCTATTTCTCCATTGTCATTGTAACAGCTGTGGGAGTCAAAGTTGCAGCAAACTCAGGCTGTTGACGGACTGGAAGTGAAGGCTCCAATTCAGCAGACTTTGGTCTATCCACACAATCAGGCAAGACATTTAGTCTGACTTGGATAAGTGGGCATGAAATACTTTAGTACATGAAATACTTTAGTTGCTGTATATGTACCATAACAATGGCACAGCGTGGCAAGCAGGTGCACAGAGCAGATCTATACAGAGGTTTTAGTTTAGCAGACAATCATTCACGTCTAAAATCTAGCACATGTTCTAGTTTGTTTCTGTTGTTATGTAGCCAGACCTTTTGTACACTGGAGGTTGTGCTGTAGCAATGAATCTGCTTTCATTCAAAAATTTGTCACTTCAAGAATAATCACAGTTTAAAATGGAATATTTGTGAGACCATGGATTTCAGGATCAAAATGCGAAAATGTCACAATTTGACATGATTATATAGTTATGTTGACAGACAGAGAGACAGACAAACAAACAGAAATACTGACCAACCAACTGACTGACAGACAGACATCCAAACAGGCAGACAAAGTGAGTGACCAACTGACCGACAAGCAGACAAGCAAACAGACAAACAGACCAGCAGACAGACAGACAAACAAACAGACAAACTGATCAACAGACAGACAGACAAACAGACAAACTGTCCAACAGACAGACAGACAGACAAACAAACAGTAAACTGTCCAACAGACAGACAAACAAACAGACAAACAGACAGATAAACAGCCAAACAGACAAACTGACCAACAGACAGATAGACAGACAGACAAACAGACAAGCTGACTAACAGACAAACAAATAGCAAACCGATCGACGACCAACAGGCAGCAAGTATTTTGTTCAATCCCGTCTGTGTAATTTGGCGACAGTGTGAAATATGTGAAGCACACACAAAGCAGATAGCATCTCCACATTGCTAAGGAATGGTTGTATTTGAAGATTATCTATACCTGTTTCCTGATCTGGGTATGGGCGGTGATGAGAATGTTAAAGTCCTGGATTCATTGTACACATCACCAACACACGAGTGCCGTAGCCATGACACACACATTTAGTATTTAATTTTAAATTTTTGTTGAGTTTGATTTGTAATTTGTGTGTATCAGGCGGTGCCTTCAAAGATTCAAATTTCAGTCCAAGGCCAAACAGTGCAAATGCCAGTGGCAAATGTAAATATTGCAATCAGATTATCTTTAAGTTGAGAATCACACAAACACACACACACACACACACACACACACACACACACACACGTGTACAAACAATGACAACAACAACAACAACACATTACTGTAATTGTAATGTATAACCAAGGATGTGTGTTTTGTGTTAGTTAGTAATGTATGGCTGCACATGTACTCTAGGCTCAAACGCTGGCAGCTCATTATCCGAGTTTCAAACAAGTTGTTGCACCTGGAGGTGTTGCAGCAACAACTCTGGTCACTAAGCTGAAACCAAGTCAATTGGATGGAACTAGACCCGACGTTGCTTGCTCATCAGAAGGAGAAGCAAGTACTTTCAAATGTAAGGCAGGCAATTTCCTCTTTTGATTATTTGTTTATTAGTATGTTAGTTTGTGTATCTGTGTCTCATTGTTGTTTTTACTGTTTGTCTGCCTGTGCGTCTGATTCTTCCTGTCTGTCTGTCTGTCTGTCTGTCTGTCTGTCTGTCTGTTAACATGTCTGTCAGTTTGTCTGTTTGTCTGTTAGCCTCTCTGTCAGTTTGTCTGTCTGTCTGTCTGTCTGTTCGTCGGTCTGTCTGTCTGTCTGTTTGTTGGTCTGTCTGTTTGTCTCTCTGTTAGCCCGTGTGTCAGTTTGTCTGTCTATTCGTCTGTGTGTCTGTCTGTCTGTCCGTCTGGCTGTCTGTCTCTCTGTCTGTTAGTGTATCTGTCTGGCGTTGGGTGTTGAAGCAGAAATCTTTTGAACAATTTTGCATGAACGTCTAGAAGTACCAAAGAAAGTAATGCTGGACAATTGAAAACCTTGGGGAGATGTCATTTTCTGATTTTACAAACATTCATTGCCACAGTAATTGTATATAACACTCAAGAATAGCAAGCAATACAGACCAGATGAGGAGACTATTGGAAATTGACATTCAGATGTCAGTCCACAAGAAAACTAAATTTGTATTTATCAGGATTGAGTATGT